>NW_026867625.1:1528525-1701025 GCF_020745735.1 Hemiscyllium ocellatum
CGCAATGTGGAAGAGGATATGGAACATGCGCGGAAAGAGTAATGGTGATGGTGGGATGATCGCTCCTCGGATCCAAAAACAGTAAGTGTACGGTGCTGGTAACTGAGATTAATCAGCGAATCCTCAGGCAGTCTGACTAAGCATCGAAAAGACAGCGTGGCCTCGTCTGCCAGCGGGGTGCCCTAGGGGTAAAGGACGTTATTCCTTATTCGGGCTACAAGCGGCTACTGTTTTCGTAGGTGGAGAATCATAACTTGTCAGTTCAGCTAATGGGGCAAAGCTGTGAAAAAGAAGGAAGGAATAGGCAAAACATTCCGCAAGAAAAACAAAACTTATTAAAGGAACTCTGTAGTTTTGCAATCATCACTGAAGAAAAACAGAGTTAACCATTTCGACTCTGGTGACTCAATTTTATGTCCTGCCCTCTTAACCCCTGCACTGTCTCGCCACATTTGTCCAAAGACCTGTGGCTCTGTTTGGACACATGAAAGCCCTCAGCAGAAGCTCAGGAGATTGAATAAACGCCATCTTCAAATACAGGGTCAAGCAATGGAGAAGAGGTGAAATATTCAACAGGCTGCTTGATGTGGCCTCCGTGAACTACATCACAGGAGGAGAGAATGGTGTGAATCCTTCATTTACACTAACGATTAGCCGAGGACAGCTTGTGCCTGAATGTAAATTGTGTCCTCTATTTGTTATCTAAGTTGTTAGCTATTGTGAAGAATATTTCTGATTGGTCTTGTCCAAAATTTCAAAAGTATGCACAACTCTCACCTTTTGTACGATTGTGCACTGCGTAGTTCCGTCTCAGATTAAATAAGCAGCTTCAGAGTGCCGTTTGTAGCTGACACAAAAGACAATGATTTCAGGCTTTGAAATGTTCTGCAGTAAAATGAAGGAAATTTCTGTTCATTCAGAACTGAATGTCAAACAGGCCAGCACAGTCTGTGACCTGAATGAGAATTTGGTGTTGCAGTTACTAACATGTGCTTGCTGCTAAAACGGTTATAGTTGCTTCAGAATCTTGTTTCAAAAATACCTCTTGTTGAACCACGGCAACCACATTAACTCTCTCTCCACTGATCCAGGCCCAGATCTGCGGTCAAACCAGAACAGCTGATGTATTTCCTTCCCTGAAGGACGTTAAGGTAACGTTCATGTAGTGTTAAAATTTGACAGTTTATCTCCAGGAATCATAAAATTCATTCAACTCAATTTACTTTTGGGTTTTGGCAGACCTGTGCCACTCACTTCTTAAAACGTAGTAAAACTCATTCCTGAGTTTGAAGTGTAGGCAGATCAGGGTTGATGCAGAGAAGTGTCTGGTAATGCACTTCCGTCACAACAACACTAAAAGATGCAATGAACGGGAGCACAATTTTCGATGGTGCAAGAGCAGAAACGTGTGGAGGTGTGTGTGTGTGTGTATGTGTGTGTGTACATATATATATATATGTACGCATTGTTGGGGACCTTTTGATGATTACTTGGACGGAAATTATGTTTAGAAATATGTGGTAAAGGCAACAGAATGGCGACAGAGTTTTGAATTGGTCCAGGCGTGATGATCCAAATGGTTTCTTTCAGTTCTGAATTTGCTATTATTCTGTGAAATGAATCTGGTGGTTATACTTTGTGTTGTGTTCGAATAGAACCTCCACACAATTTGATGGAGCATCAGGAGCGAAATGTACTGAAACTGGTGGAAGAGTAAAAAAGAGATTGAGATTCCTGAAGATGTTCAGAAGGGAACATTTGAATTTGGAACAGTCGAGAAAACTTTGGTCTTCTCGTTCACATTTTTGTGCTCAACAGCTGAAAAATGGTAGTCATGGCAGGTAGTATGTCAATTGCAAAAGAACAGTAATGATCGGGAAGAAAGTGTTGTTGTAAAGTGAAGCAGATTGTATTACACAAGGTAACGAACCCTGTCATGTAACTGATGATTTGACTTGGGAATTAACTGCGACAAAATAATAGCAAAATAATTGAAAAAGTGAAACGGACCACTCGGATTGCAGATGAACACAGAGGGGGTGTGAGGTAAACTCCTGAATGAGCTGTGGCTGCTTTGGCAAGAGCCTTGGATTCTGCTGAACGAACAGAGCTCAGAGTCCTTCTGCCTCTGCTTTGCCTCACTTATATGGTAAAGGAGTGTTCATGTCTGAGGTGGCAGGAGATAGAACCAGATGACAGGCAGAGTCATGGATATAATGAAATGCTGAATATATGTTCGTACCTGTGTGGGTTTCTTCTGGGTGCTTCGGTTTCCTTCCACAATCAAAAGGTGGCAGCTTAGGTGAATTGGTCATACTAACTTGTCCATAGCTTTCAAGGTTGAGAAAGTTAGATGGATTAGTTCGAGGAAATGTCAAGAAAAATAGTAGAGGAATGGGTCTGAGCAGAATTAGACTCCCCACAGTGCGAAAATAGTCCCTTTTGTCCAACAATCAAAAACGGACCCTCCCACCAGGAATTCACTGAGACCCATTTTTTCTGTCATACATTTACTCGTAACTAATGCACGTAACCTACATATCCTTGAAAACTACGGGCAACTTAGCGTGGAAAAAAATCATCCGACTTGCTCATCTTCACCTTGTGGGAAGAAACCCAAGCTGAGACAGGGCGAATATGCAAACTTCACACTGGCAGAAGCCCAAGGCTGGAATCGAAGCTAGGTCCTTGAAGATGTGACACATTTGTGCTAGCTACTGAGCTACCGTAATGCAATGTGCGATACAGAATGGAGGTTTAGTGTGAACCTGTAGTGGCTAATGGCCTGTTTTCACATTGTTATGATGCTACGATTATATGAAATTACACTGTGTACTGGATGCAATTAACAGCAACTTTGAACTCCCTCTATCAGAGGGAGACCATTCAAAGAGCTCTTAAAACAAAAGAACTAGGAGCAGAAGTAGAATATCCGGCCGCTCAAGCCTGGCTCCTCATGCAATAAGATCATGGCTGATCTTGTAGTTGCTTCAGCCCCACTTAACCGACCTCTCGCCGGAACACTTAATTATTTTATTGTTCAAATATATCCATATCTGAACCTTACAAACACTTACAAAAGTAGTGTCAATTACTTTACTGGACGAGGGATTCAGTATGGATTTCCAAATCTTAGAGATGACAGGTTTAAATAGGCTTAATACAATGCTTTTTAACACAAAGTGGATTTATTTGACTGTCATGTAGAACGGTAATCCCTTTCACAGCACTGGAGTTCACTACCTTCAGAAAAAAAACACACAATAATGAACATCATTTTGTCATCAATCAAAAACAATTCACCTTTTTGACACAGCTACACAGGAGGTGGGACTTGAAACCTGACCTTCTGGCGGAGAGTTAGGGTAACATGAAGCAGGGAGATGTTCAGATTAAAAAACAATATCTGCCATCAGTCCTGCTGGCGTTTCAGGAGGTGCGATTTGACAGTAAATTCATTGGCACACTCAGTGCAGAAGTGTGGTCTTTCCCCAGTGTGAGATCGCTGGTGCACAGTGAGTTGGGTTTACCACTAAAAAACAGCCCCGCAGTGAGAGCATCCGTACAGTATCTGATCAATGTGAACACATTGATGCATAAACAGATTCACACAGATGGCACTTCCAATATTCTGGACATTGAAAATGTCTCTCCTCTGTGTTAATCTGTTGCTGCTTCAGCAGTTTGGATTTCTGAGTGAATGGCTTCGCACCCTTAGTGCGGGCCTACGCTCTTTCCCCAGTGTGAGAGCTCATGGTTAGTGATTTGGGATGACCACACACTAGCCCACTCCCAAGGTGAGAGCAACTGAACAGTCTCTAATGAATATGAACACGTTGATGCGATGTCAGGGTCGAAGAACGTTTATAGTACTTAATTTAAAATGTCGGTCCACTGCATGAATTCAATGGTGTTTGAGCAGGATCGATTTCCGAAAATAATCCCTTCCACATTGGGAGCAAGTGAACGGTTTCTCCCCCTTGTGAGTCCGCTGGTTATTGCGAAGGTCACATGATTTTCACAGATAGGCACATCATACATTCTAGTTATTTTAAAGCTCTATCATCTGAGAGAACTTTCTGGCAATTAAGCAGCGTGGTGGACGGAGAAAATCATTTCCCACACTCAGAACAGATGAATGTCCTCTCCCCAGTATCCTTGCATTTATGTTCTGATATAGCAGATGATCTGTTGAAGCATTGTCCGCACATTCAACGCGTGTAATGTTTCTCCCCATTGCGAATGGTACTTTTCTTCCATTCATTTTCAAAATCCAATGATATTCAGACACTAATCGACTGAGTGACTCTGTCAGATTCTCGAGTAATGTTTGGTTTCAAGTCTCCACACTGCAAATCTTCTGCTTCTAATGTCCTGTGAAATTAGTTGAAAGAAAAAAAAACAAGTGAGAACCCCCCAAGACAGACAAAGACGATAAAATGAAGATGCAGACGGCGGCAATACAAGCCATCGCGTCTGCTCTCACCATTGAATGATATCAGGGCTGATCAGAAAATCCTCAGTTTCACTTTCTTGTGTTATCCCCTAACTCCTGATTCCCTTATTGATTAAAATCTCTTTATATCAGCCTTGGTTACTCTGAACAACCAATCTCGACAGTGGTCTTCATTAACAAAAAATCCGCGGATTCAGTACATGTCAGTACACGAGAAGGAATCTTTCTACATAAGTCATAAATTTTTGATTACTATCTCTGAGATTATGTCTTTTTGTCATCTACTCTCTAACAAGTTGAATCAGTTATTCTGAATCTTCCCATTAAGCCCATCCTAATCTAATCTATTTCAGTAAGGTCATCGCTCATTCTTCTAAACTCCAAAAAGTACATGATCACTCGGCTCAGTGTTATTTCCCGAGAAAATCTCCCTCGCCCCATATCACTGAGGTTAAAATTCTCTCTCTGCCTTTCCTGAAATAGTGTGACAAACACTGTTTAGAATTCTATTTGTGTCTGACTCGTGTCATGTGTTGTTTTGATAAGACATCCCCATCCTCTTTAAATGAATGCCAACATACCATTTCTTTTTCTTACTACCTGTTGAACCTGGATGCCAGCGTTCATCTGACAAGGGCAATGACCCATAATTCTCGGTGTGCTGCAGTGGTTTTCCCAGTTAAATAATATTCAGCATTCCTAGCCTTCTTGCCAAAGTGCATAAATCTCAATAGTTTTTTTCCACACAATATATTTCGGTTAATTTTGATCACTTACCCTGTTGCTATCAGTCTGCAAGTTTGTTTTGACATCTATTTTGCATCTCCTCCAAATGACAGTACATTCATTTCCATCATCCGCGGGATCAGTGTATCAAAACAGTAATTATGGCCCAAGTACTGATGACTCTGGGACTCCATAAGTTACAATTTGCCATCTTGAAAATGGCCTCTTGATCTCTACTCTCTGCCGTAAATTCATATACTAATCCTTGGTCAATAAACTTGACAGATTTATAGCACAAACACTGTTGGTTCATGGTTCTTATCTAAAGTGGTATAATTTTAAACACCGTAATGAACACCATTTGGAACCCAAAAGTATTTGATCTATTGGGTTCCACGTTATCTATCTTGCTTGTTAGGTCCTGAAAATATTTGAACAATTTGGGGTGGCATGGTGGCTCAGTGCTCAATACTACTCTATTGTAGCTTGAGCGACTCGATTTCAATTTTTGCCTGGTGTGACTGTCTGTGTGGAGTTTGTGCATTCTTCCTGACTCGGCGGTAGTTTTCTCTTCGTGCTCTGGTTTCCTCCCACAATCCAAACTATGTGCAGGTTAGTCATTCTGAATTGCCTGCCTTGCCAGGTGCGTACGTCAATGGCAATTAGATGGTAGGTGAATGGATCTGGGCGGGTTACACTTTGGAGGGACAGTGTAGACTTGTTGGGCTGAATGGATTGCTTCCATACTGTAGAGATTCTAGTCAAAAAAGTGTCAGCCATGCTGACTCTTTTTGATTCTGTAATGTGTTTCGAAATGTTCTGTCATTCTAACTTGAATAACAGGCTCCAATACTTTCCCGATGACAGAGTTCATTGCAAAATTGAGCAGAATTTGTTCGGCTAAGCACTCATAAAAGTTGACCATCCCTATAGACCCTCGGGAAACAAGAGTAATGAATTAAAGGATATCAGTATTCGCAGAGAAATTAATGGGATTAAAAGTCAACCAAGCACAGCACCTGTTAATCTATACCCAAGAGTACTTAAAGTTACCCGAGATAAAGTGGATGCATTCTGAAGCTACTGTCTTGAATCCAGATCGAGTAATTTTATCATCAACTTTCAAGATTCTATCGATTCCGGAACAATTTCTATGGCTTGGCGAGTGGTAACCAATGTGACCCCAATATTTTAAAAAGGAGATAGGGAGAAAACATATAAAAATAGACCAGGTAGCCGAACATTGGAAAACAGTGACAGATTGGACACAGTCGGCATAGAGGTATGGAAGTTGAGAAACTGAGAATCCAGAGCTGATGCTCTTGTACACAATTCTCTGAAAGTAAGCATGCAAATGCTGCAGGAGGTGAGGAAGGCAAATGTTATGTTGACAATTGTGGCGAGAGGATTTGAGTACAAGAGTAAACTTACAATGTAACGGTGACACCATCGCGGGAGTGTTGTGTGCAGTTTTGGAATATTTATCTGATGAAAGATGTTCCGCCCGTGAAGACAGCACAGCAAATATTTCGCAAATTGCTTCATGTCAGGATGGACTGGTTACGATGAAATTTATTGGAGTTTATAAGATTGAAGTAGAATGTCCTAAAAAAGCGAATTGAATTGTCGTACGTCTAACAAGACAATGTTGGAAGGATGCTGTCAATCTTCATGGAGTTCAGAACAGTGGAGGGGGCTGGTCACAGTTTAAGCATATGTGCGTGTGTCATCTCGGAATGAGCTGACGAGATTGGTGACTCTACAGAATTTACCGCCTGAGAAAGCAGTTAAGCCAAAAATATGGAATATTTCCAAGAAGAAGATAGAAATTGTGCTGATGGTTAAAGAGACCAAACGGTACGACTCGAAAATGGCAGCAGGCTGGAGTGAACGATCAGCCATGATCATACTGAATAGTAGAGCAGGATCGTGCATCACAACAACCTTCTGTTGATCCTATTTTCTGTGTTTCTACTAATAGATGTTGTGATATAAAAACAGAATGATTGGAACTGACACAGGTATCAGCATTTCCTTATGAATACTGGATGAAAACTGTCTAATTTCTTACCGAGCAGCAACCTCGGAGCAGTTTCACCACATGGACTGCAGCATTTTGCGGAGTGAAAGAGTGTTTCTGGAAGCTTCCTGTCGCGTGACACTCATTCAATCATTCCACTTCCATCTCAAACTGTTAAATGATCTGCGAAAAGCAACATTATCAAGCGGAAATATGAAAACATCATCGGGAATTTGCTGACATTGGAGGAGTTTGTGGAAGCGAGTGCTGGAATGAGGAATTGTGTGGAAGGAAGAATGAGAGAAACCGTGTTGTGAGTTTCATATTGGAGTAATGCGTAATGAATGAACCCACCAAGCCCCACCCGTCATCCTTCTCAGTTCTCTCCGTACACTCCCATCTCCATTCTCTCAGCCTCCTTCATATTGACCTCCAGCTCAAAGACAGAGATGCTCACGGGGGTCACTTTCCTATCAATCTCAGTCACTGATACACACAAAAGAGCTTCCCAACAGCATGTACACCTCAGAGAAAAGAGCAATGCTTGAACTGACTAACTTGTCTTTTCAGCCCCATTAACATAACAGACAGATAAACAAATAGTGAATCGACAAATAAAAAAAACTAAATCAAGAATAGTGGCCACTGCACTCTGTTGCTTAAACTGCGGGTCCAGAAACCCCATGTTTGGGGTTGGATTCCCGCACTGATCAACCATGAAACTTCAAAGCAGAATATAGCTTTTGGCGCCACCTTCCCTTTAACCTTCACTCACTGCCTGGGGAGGGGAGACGATAACTTTTCATTATAGCTTCACTTGTGACACGCATACTCACAATCCACATTAACTGTGCACATGCTGCGACACCGTCCCCGCCAGACCGATGATTTCGGGAGGCAGAGGCAACTGCAAGGGTGGAGATGAGATTCGAGGGCGTGATGCTGGAAAAGCACAGCAGGTCAGGCAGCATCCGAGGAGAAGTAGAATCTATGTTTCGAGCATAAGCCCTTCATGTGAAATGTGATGACTGCAACGTCGACTCTTCTGCTCCTCAGATGCTGACTGAAGGGCTGTGATTTTCTGGCACCACACTTGTAATTGATGACGTTGCACGGCCAACAACAATCGCTGGACAGGAGAACGGAGCTCGACCTCAAGGTCCAGCACCACCCTCGATGGGTGTGATTAAAGGGGGTGGGTAGTGGGAAGCTGCGCTGAAGGCAGAAAATCGTTTTTGCATTTATTGACACGTGTTCTCAGATATAGCTTCCAAATACAGGGGGAGGTGAGAGATGCACCCCCGACAGCGGCACCATTGGGGCAATATACCCAGGAAAGAAATCTTATTTACATAAGGTGAATCATAAAAAAACTCAGTGAAACCAAAATACGCGCTGCAGTTTTATCAGTAAAAGATTGCAAAAAAAAGTAGAGTTATAAAAAGTACACAATTACAGACCTTCTTTAAGCCATGGACTGATAGGGTCTCCAAACTGGGATTTCCGTAAGAGGGCTCGCCCTGACCGTCCTTTCCCTCACGTGGCAAAGACGCGCCTGTCTTCCACAAGCTATTTTCACCGCAGACTGCTGCTGCTGACTATTAGGCACACTGTTTTCGCCGTTGACTGCTACGCTGACCTGCATCGCGCAGACCAGGCCTCACCACTGACTGCTGCTGCTGATGTACATCGGACACACTAGACCTCACCACTGACTGCTGCTGCTGATTTATATCAGACACGCCAGGTCTCACCACTGTCAGCTGCTGCTGACAGACTTCGGGCATATCTGGCCCCAAAGCTGACTGCGGCTGTTGACCTACATTGGTCACACTAGGCCTCACCGCTACCTGCTGCTTCGGACGTCCATTGGGCATGACATGCCTCACCGCTGACTGCTGCTGCTAAGTTACATCAGCCATAAGAGGTCTCACCACAGACTTCTGCTGACGACATGGTGAACACCTGGCCTTGCCACTGAATGCTGCTGCACACCTGTTTCGGCACACCATTCATCACTGAGGACTTACATCAGAAACACCAGGCCTTAGGGTTGACATCTGCTCCAAACCAACATTGGGCGCACCCGTCCTTAGCACTGAGAGCTGATGACCTACATCAGTAATGGCAGGCTTCACTGGTGGCAGCTCCTACTGACCTACATTGGGCACACCAATCATCACTCTTTCTTCTGACCTACATCGGGCATATCAGTTCTGGCTGCTCACTGCTGCTGCTGTGTTACGTCAGACACACCAGACTTCGCCGCTGACTGCTGCTTACGTACATTGGACACACCAGGCCTCATTATTGACTGCTTCTGCTGACATTCGTTGGGCACACCAGGTCTCAAAACTGACGGCTGCTGCTGAACTTCATCGTGCACACCAGGCCTCCGTGTTATTTGCTGCAGTTGACCTACATTGGGCTCACTAGGAATCGCCACTGCAATCGCTACTGAACTACATACGGATGCCAGGCCTCAGTGCTGACTGCTGCTGCTGACTTACATCGGGCACACCAGGCATCACCGCTGACTGATGCTGACCTTCATCAGGCACAACAGGTCTCAATGCTGACTGGTGCTGTTGATCGACATTAGACATACGAGACCCCACCTCTGACTGTTGCTGACCTACATATCGAAAACCAGGCCTTGACCCTGATTCCTGCTGAACAACATCAGGCAAAGCAGCCCTCACTACTGAGTGCTGCTGACCGAGGCTGGGCACAGGAAGGTCTCACTGCTGACTGCAGTTGCACAGCTATTTCTGGCACACCAGTTCTCATCGCTGACTGCTGCTGCGGACTTACAGCAGGCCCACCAGACCATAGCACTGTTTGCTGCTGATGATGACCAAAATCGGTCACACTGGGCCTAAACGCTGACTGCTGCTCCTGACCTACATTGGGCGCACCAGTCATCCCTGCTGCTCCTGACCTTCATCGGGCACACCAGTTCTGGCTGCTGACTGTTGCTGCTCAGGTGCATCACTCAAACCAGAGCCCGCCGCCGAATGCTTTGCTCACCTACATTAAGCGCACCAGGCCTCAGTGCTAATTGCTACAGCTGGCCTACATTGGGGACACCAGGCATCACCACTGCTGGTCGAAGCTGAACTACATCGGGCACACCGGGTCTCAATGCTGACTGCTGAATGCTGCTGAGCTACATCAGGAACAGGAGGCATCAACGCTGACTCCTGCTGGCCGATATTGGGAACGCCAGACCTCATCACTGATTGCTGCTGATCTACATTGGACAGACAAGGTCTCACCCCTCTCTCTCTGGCCCTCACACTCTCTATCGCGAGCCCGCTCCTACACTCTCTCTCACCCCTCTCACTCTCTCTCTACCACCCTCACTTCTTTCTCCCCTTCACACTCACTGTCTTTGTGTTCCCTCCCACATGTAATCTCCCACTCTGCCTTTCTCTATACCCCTCCCAGGCTCTCTCGCTCTCATTCTGTCTCTTTATCTCTACCCTCTCCCACACTCTCTCTCCAATATCTTCCCTCGCACACGCAGTCGACCCCCACTCTCTCTGTCTACCCCATCCATCTTTCTTCCTCGATACACGCTCTGACAGTCACCATCGACAACGTTTTCTCTATCTCAACTTCGCACTCTTTTCCCTCCCACACTGTCACTTACTCCCCTCCAACTTGCTCTTCCTAATGTCTCCCCAGTATCTCTCTTTCAACTTCCCTGTCTTCCCCACATTTTGTCTCCACACCCACTCTGTCTCTGCAATACCCTCAACTACTCACTCTCTCTACTCCTTCCCACTCCCTCTACGTGTCGCTCTTTGCAGACGCCATCCACTCTGATCACTTTCGCACTGTCTGTCTCTCTGTCAGTCACTTTTTCTCTGCCCTCCACCGACTCCCTGTCTCTGAACTCCATCGACACATTCTCTCTCTCCTACCTCCGTCTCCCTCTCTCTCTAACCCCATCCCATTCCACAACTCTCTCCCCGCTGCCACTCTCAATTTCCCTTTACCCATTCATGCTCTCTCATTCCTCCTACTCTCTCTAACGCACTCCCACTAAATCTCACCATACCCCTCCTATGCTCTTCTCTCTTCACCTCCCCTTCTCTCTCTCTCCATGCAAGTCCCACTCTCTTTCTCTCTCTCTCTGTCGCAATGTCGCTACCTCCATCCCACACTCTCTTTCTCTCTATCTTTGTGTCTCGCTCGCTAAAACCTCCCACTCTGTCTCTCTCTGTCTGTTTTTATGCAAGACCGCCTCTGCCGTAAACCCTCCCACTTTCTCTTTATACTACTTCCCACTTTCTCTCTCTGCACCCTCCAACTCTCTGTCAGCACACGCTCAACCCTGTTTCTCTACACCCCTTCCCACTCTCTCAATTCCCAATCTTATTCTCGTTCTATCTATACCAGTATCTCTGTCAATTTGTATTTCTGTATCTCTCGCTGCTCTCTCCCACTCTTTCTCTTTCTGTCTCGCTCTCTGCAAACAGCTTCTACTCTCTCTCTCTCTCTCTCTCTCTCTCTGTCTGCCTGTCTCTCTCTGTCTGTCTGTCAGTCACTCTCTCTATCGCCCTCCGACTTTCCCTCAAAGTCTCCCACTCTCCCTCCCTCAGTCCACGGCCCAGCCAATCTCTTTCTCTCCCTAACCCCCACCCATTCTCTCTCTACACCACTTTCACTCTCTCCCTCGACCCAACTCCTACTCTCTCTCGACCTCCCACCCACTCTCTGTCTCTTCCTCCACCACTCTGTCTAACAGTATTCCTCTCTCTCTCTGTCCCTCTCTCTGAACGCTCCTCGCATTCTCTGTCTATGCCCTTTGCCACTGTCTTTCTCCTACCTCGCACTCTCCAGTTCTACTTGATTCCCACACTCTATCTGGAACACCCTCCCAATTCATTCTTATCTCTATACCCCCATTATACTCGCTCTTTCTCTCCCCTGCCTTTCTCATTCCTTCATTCCACGTCCCTCTCTCTCACTTTGTCTGTCTCTATCACCCTCCCTTTGTCTCTTGACCATCTTCCTATCTGTCTCCCTACCCCGCTCTCACTCTATCTTTATCCTATCACACTGTCTGTCTCTCTTGTTACACCCCTCCCACTCTATCTTACTGTCTCTTTCTGTAACTCTCTAACTTCTCCTACTCACTGTCTCTATCCCCCCACTCTCTTTCTCCCTACTTCCCTCCCAGCCTCTCTCTCTAAACCCTCTCACTCGCTGCAGCCTCCCACTGTCTCTCTCCCTCTCGGTCTACTTGCTCCATCTCTTTCTCTCCACTCACTCTCTCTCACCTCACCCCAGTGTCTCTCTCTCTCTCTCTCTCTGTGTCTCTCCCGAACACCTTCCAACATTCTGCCTTCCCTACCAACTCACTCTCTTTCTCTACCCCTTCATCCTCTCTGATCCCACCCTTTCTTGCTGTCTCTCTCTCCCTCCCTCAATATACTGTGCACCCTGTACACGCTATCTCCTTCTCTCTACTCCCCCAGTCTGTCTCGCTCTCTGTCTCTGACTCTCTTTTTACCCTCCCACTCTTTATGTCGACCTCCTCCCACTCTCTCTCTCCCACTCATTCTAAGCCCCAACTATCTCTGTCATTAACCCACTCCCACTCTCTCTGAGCTCTCCCAATTTCTCTATCTCCTTGTCACTCTCACTCTTTGCCCACTCTCTACCTCTTAGCGCCACCACTCTCTCTCTTTCCCCAACTCTCTCTTCACATTTTCCCTGTCTTTCTAATCCGCACTCTCTCTCCATCCTCCTCCTCTCTCTGTCTATACTCCCTGCTCACTCTCGCTCCACCCCCTCCCACTGTCTTTCTCTACACGATCCCAGTCTCTCCCTCTAAACTTCCCCTCCACTCTCTGCCCACCACATCTCTGTCTCCACACCTCCAAATTCTCCGTCTCTCACCTCTTCCTCTGTCTCTCTACTCCCTTCCCTCTCACTCTCTACTTCCTGTATCCCACTTCATCTCTCTACACCCTCTCTCCCAATTTCTCTCTACCTACCCATCGCTCCCCACTCTCTGTCTCCTTTCCCACTCTGTTTCTTCACGCCCCTGTCGCTCTCCCTGTCTCTGTCTCTACTGTTCTCCCTCTTTCTCTCCCTGTCGTTCTCGCTAAACCTCAACCACTCTCTCCCTTGATCTGTCTTTCCACTCTCTGTCTCTCTCTATCTGAAAACGACTTCCTCTCTCTGTCTCTGTCAGTCGCTCTTTCTCGACCCTAATTTCCCTGTCTCCCTGAACACACTCCAACTCTCCCTGTCTCCAACCCTATCCACGGCCCCTCTCTCTCCCGATTTTCTCTCTTTGCCTTTAACTCCATCCTACTCTCCGTCTCTCTGCGTTTACTCTTCTCGCAGTCTCTCTCTTTGCCCCACTCCCACTTTCTCCCTAACCTACCCGCTCATTCTCTCCCTCTTTCCCCTTCATGCTCTCTCAAACGCCCTTTCAGTCTGTATCTCAACCCCTCCCATTCCTTCCCTCTCTAATCCCCTCCTACTCTCTCTCTTTCCCTCCATTCTCACTCTCTTTCCACGTCACTCTCTCTCTCGCTCTCTCTCGCTACAACTCTCTCACTCTCTCTTGCACTTTCCCTGTCTCTATCAGTCTTTGTCTCTCTATCTCGATGCTCCTGCTCTCTCTGCCTCTAAATCCCTCACAATCTTCCTTTCTCTTTCCTCACCCTCTCTTTCTGTCTCTCTCTCTGCCGTCTCCCTCTCTCTTTACTCTCTCCCACTCTCTGTCTCTCAATACACCTGCCCACTCTGTCTCTACACGCTCCCACTTTCTCTAAATCCTATCCACTCTCACTATCTATCCCCTTCTCACTCTTTCTCTCTGTCCCACTCCCACGGTCACTCTCACTCTCTTTCTCTCTCCACCCCAAGCACACTCTCTCGCTCTATATCGCTGTCTCTCTACTCGCTCCGACTGTTTCTCTGTTCTCTCTTCTCTGCAAACCCCTTCCAACCACCCTTGCTATCTGTGTCTCTCTATCTTTCTCTCTGTCAGTCCCGCTCTGCTTTCCTCTCACTCTCTTCCTCTCTGACCTCTAGCATCCTCTTACTCCACCCCCACCCACAATCCCTCTAGCTCTACACCTCTGCCACTCTCTGTCTTCCCTCCTCCCACTCGCTCTCTCAACACTCTCACACTCTGTCTATCCATCCTCAACTACTCTAACTCTCCCATCTCCATCTCCGTCTCTCTACCTCTCTCCGACTCTCTCTCTAAACCCTTCCCACTCTCCCTGCCCCTTTCCCACTTTCTCTTTATACCACTTCGACTCTTTCTCTACCCCCACCACTCTCACTACCCTCACCACTATTTCTATCTCTCTATTTGTGCACTTCTCCTAATCTCTCGCAAGGTCTTCCTGCTTCCCCTTTCTCTCTCGACACCACTCCCTCCCTCACTTCCTCTATATGTATAATACACCTCGCCCTTTCTTCCCAATCCTCAATCTCTCTCTACCCCCATTCACTCTCTGTCTCTCTCGCTCATAACTACTCCCACGTTCTCTTAATCTAAAGCATTCCCACACTCTCCTTCACTCTCTCTAATCCCTTCAACTCTCTCACTCCCTGAACATCTCACTCTCTCTACCCCCTTTCGTCACTGTCTCTATCCCATCCCTCTGCCTCCTCGTCGCTCACTCTTTCACTCTTCCATCCTTTGCTCTCTCTCGAGCACCTCTCCGTCTGCACACCATTAACTCTCGACCTCCACCATTAACTTTCACCTCCACTAACCATCACTCCCTACCTCTCCCTACGCCGTTCCCACTCCCGCATCTTCTCTACTTCCTTCCCTCTCTCTCTATGTCTTTCTATCTACACCTCAAACTCTCCCTCCCACTCTCTCTCTCTGTCTGTCTCTGCAAACGTCTTCCACTCTCTCTTTCGCTCTGTCTGTCTCTCTGTTAGTCATTCTTTATCTAACCTCTTCCCAGTCTCTCTCTCTCTAAACCCTCCTGCTCTCTTTGTCTCCACCCCATCCATACCCTAACTCTACCGCTTCTGTCTCCTTCTCTCAAAGCCATCGCATTCTCCCTCTCTCTTTACTCCTCCCAGTCTCTCTCTCTGCACCACCCCTCTCTGTCTCGACCCCACTCCCACACTGTCTCTCTCTTTCCCCCTTCCGTGTTCTCTTAACCTCCTCCGAATCTCTCTCTAACCATGTCCCACTCTCTGTCTTCCCCTAACGTCCGCAATGTCTCCTTCTCCGTCCGGATCTCTCTTTCCTTGTCTCATTCTCTCGCTCTACCTTCCTCCCACTCTCTTTTGCTGTCTCTCTCTCTGTCTTTATCTTTATCACTCTCTACTCCTTCCCACTCTCTAGCTACACCCTCAGACTGTCTCTCTACACCTTCTCCACTGTCTGTTGAGACACGCCTTCCTACTTTCTCTCTAGCGCCCTCCCACTCCTGCACTCAATCTTGATATTCCTGCCCACTCTCTATTTCTCTCTCTGCAAATGAGTTACACTCCCGGTCGCGATCTGTCTGTCTGTTTCTCTCTCTCCATTTCTCTCTGTCAGTCACTGTCTCTCCACCCTCCTCCCAATCTCTCCCTCTCTAAACTCTCCCATTCACCCTCATTCTCCACCCCACGTACAAACTCTCTCTCTCCCCCACGTCCCCCTCTCTCTAACCCTCTCCCTCTTTCTCTAAACACTTCAAACTCTTCCATTATCTCGACATCTTTCTCTTTCTGTCTCCCTCTCTCTGCAACCTACTCACAATCTCTCTCGCTATCTGTCTGTCTGTCTCACTCTGTCTATCCCTCTGTCAGTAACTCTCTCTCTTCCCTCTGAATCTCTCTCTCAAAACCACCCCACTGTCACTCTCTCTTCACCAACTGCATATACTCTCTCCCTGCCCTCCCACGCTCTCTCTCCACCACTTGCAATCTCTCTCTCTACACAATTCCGACTCTCCCTACATCCCTCCCACTCTCTCTCTTCCCGCTACCACACTCTCTTAACACCCTTCCACACTCTGTCCTTCTCAATCTCTCCCCTCCTCCTATTCTCTTTCACTACCTGTCTCCCACTCTCCCTCTCCCGTCTCCATCTCTCTCTCTGTCTCTCTCTCTCTCTACCGGACTCCCACAATGTCTCTCTAAAATCTTCCCAATCGTCCTCTCTGTACCCCCTTCCTACTTTCTCTACCTTTCTCTGCACTGTTTCAGTCTCTCAATCCGCGTCACACTCTTTGTCTTTGTCTCTCTCCCACTCTATCCCTCCCTCTCTCTCGTAATACTCCTCCCACTCTCTCGATCCCACTCAAAGTCTATCTCTTCCCTATCCCACTTTCTGCCAATCTCTCTCTACACATCTCCTTCTCCCTTGCTCTCTGTTTCTTTTTCTCTCTCTGTCTGTCTCCCCATAATTCTTCCCACTCCCTCTCGATACCCTCCTCCATCTCGCTCTCTCTCTGGCCCTTCCACTTTTTTTGACTCTCTACCCTCCTCCCATCCTCTCTCAGTCTCAATTGACGTCCTTCTCTCTATATATATATATGTGTGTGTGTGTGTGTGTGTGTGTGTGTGTGTGTGTGTGTGTCTATATATATATATATACACACACATACATATATATTCTCCAACTCTCTCGCTACAGCCTCTCTCCCTCCCTACTCGCTCCCTTTGTATCTCTCTCTCAGTCTCTACTCACTTTCTCTCCTTCTTTCCCTTCATTCTCTCTTTCACTCTCTCTCGGTCTCTCTCGGTATCTCTCTCTCTCTAACACCTTCCCACTCTCCTGCCACTCTCTCTCTAAACTCCTCCCACTCTTTCTCTACCCCTTCGTTTTCTCTCTCTCTCTTCCCCCCTCACTCGCTGTCTCTATCATTCTCTCTACATCCCTCCCCGTCTCTCTCACTCTCTCACGGACTCTCGTTTTACCTCCTCCTACACTTTCTCTCTCCCCCTTCTCTCTCCCACTCTTTTTAAGATACTTCACTCTGTCTCTAATCCCTTCCTACTCTCTCTCTCTCTTTCTACCACCCACCCACTCTCTCTATTCCCTTCCCTCTCTCTATTCCCACTCTTTATATGGCTTGCCCCCTCCCACACTCTCCACTCAGTTCCCACTCTCTCTCTCGCTGTACCCCTCGCCTCTATCTTTTCCTCTCTTCCTCTAACACCTACTCACTCCCTCACTTCCCGCACTCTCACTCTCCTACCCCTCCCTCTCTCCCCACTCTACCTCTTTCCCACCTCTCTACACCTCATCCCTCTCTCACTAACTGCACTCTATCTACCAGCATCCTACTCTCTCTTTTTCTACTACACGCTCACTCTCTTTCTCAACTACCCTCCCACCGTGTCTCGCTATGCGGTACCAATTTCTGCCTCTATAACTCTTTCTACTCTCCCACCCCAGCAAATTCTCTCTTTTTCTAAAACTCCCAAAAATTCTCCCTCTCTCCCCTCCTACTTTGTTTCTTTTCTCCTACCTCGCTCTACCTCCTCCCTCCTCTTCTCTCTCTTACTCATTCACTCCCCCCTCTCTCTACCCCCTTCTCTCTTCCCTCTCGCTCTCCCTCTCTCTGTCTCTATTCTCCTCCCACTCTCTCTGTTGCTCTCTTTCTGCAAACTGTTTTCTCTCTCTCTCTGTCTTTCTCTTTCTCTGTCCCTCTCTCAGTCACACTTTCCAAACTCTTCTCTCACGCTGTGACGGAACACCCTCCAGCTCTCTCTATCTCCAACTATATCTGCACCCTCTCTCCCGCTTCCCACTCTTTCTGTTCAACCCCAACCCCTCCCTCTCTGTCTCTTTACTCGTCTCCCAATCTCTCTCTCTGCCCTCCTCCCACTCTCTCGACCTCATCCCGCACTCTCCCTCTCTTTCAACTTCCATGCTTTCTCTCTAACCCCCTCTCACTCTCTGTCTTCCGCTCCCACTCCCTCTTTCCCTACTCTCCTTGCCTCTCTCTTTTCTTCTCCGTTCTCACTTTCGCTACAACCTTCCTACTCTCTCCTTCTCTCTCTCTTTTACTCTCTCTGACTGTCCCTGTCTTTGTGTCTCCCACTCTCCACTCCCTCCCCTCTCTCTGCCTGTAAACCCCTCTCACTCTCCCTTCCAGTTTCTTTCGCCTCCTATTCTCTCTGTGTCAACTCTTTCCCTTTATCTCTATACTCCCACACACTCTCTGTCACTCAACACCATTTCCCAATCTGTCTGGGGAGGGAATGAAAGACAGGGGTAAGTGGGCAGAAAGGAAAGCAAGTGATGGAGGTAGCGAGAGATGGAGAATGGGGAGACGGCTGCAGTTGAGTGGAGATGGAACAAAACGGGGTAGAAATGTGAATTCTGCCGAAGGCCAGGTCGGATTTGGGGTCACCGGCAAAAGCAAGGGCAGAGTGACTTTAAGCGCACTCCTGACATCAGGCACCAGTCCCCTTTTCTTCGCTGTGTACTTTGACTTGGGGCCAAGTCTATTTCTCTCCAGATCAGGTTCTTCAACAAAAAGTCAGGCAACAATATCATTCACTCTTCTGCTCGCAATTTTTAATGAACATTTTTATTGTTTACAAAGTATTTGATACAGTCAGTGGGATATTGTTTTTTCTCACTTGCCCCTGAGTTGACAGAAACATTGGAATATCTCCTTGCAATCCCCTGTGGAACAAGATTGGACAAGACAGCGATACCCTCAGTCTGACACCATAGCGACAGGTGCTTCATTGCTGAAACACTGAAATGAAATGAGAAAATTCCAGGATGATTGATTAATGAATTAATTTGATTGACAGATGAATTTGGGTAAAGGGATATTTCAGCACATTCTTCAGTTGCTGCCTGAACTTAGTCTGGGTCACGGCATAGATCGCGGTGTTTGTACAGCAACTGAGGAGCTGCAGCATGAAGCCCAGTTCCCGCACAAAGTAATCTAAAGGTGCAAGGTTATCGATTATATACCACATCCGTCTCCATATCGAAAATACCATTAACGTTGACCATAACAGGATGAAATTGGCTGAAATCACACACAGTAAAACGATGGATTTTTTTCGATTTCTCATTTCTGTGTCAGATTGAACAGCCCCCTTGCTGTGAGCCCGGAGCCGCCTGCGGGCTCTGCTGCTCACCAAAATGTGTCTGACGGTGATAACATTGAGCAGCAGAATCAGCAGAAAAGGTATAGTGGGGGTCAGAATGTGGTGGAGGAACTCGATTGTGACCCAGACAGGGGAGAATTGAACAATGTTTGTTACCACGCAAAACCAGGGGTCGTTCCCCAGCTGATACGTAGGTCTGAGCATAAAATACCAGAAAATATTCTTTAAACAGCTCAGCACAGTAATTGCTCCCAGAACCACCGCTGCCGTTTTCTCATTGCAATATTTCATTTTGAGATTCTGGCAATAAATGGCCACAAACCGATCAAAGGTGAAAGTGACGGTGAACCAGACAGAACAGTCAGTGGCTGCATAAAGCAGGACGGCGTGAACATTACACACAGGGAAGTCCCAAAGGAAATAAAACTGCTCCCGGTAAACAATGGGAATGTGTCTCAGTGTCAGGTCGAGGATAATGACCAGTAGATCCGCCACTGCCATGGCCCCCAGGTAACGTTGGACACATGGAGTCAAGCCACAATCTTTGTGAAGCAGGACATAGATCGTCACTACGTTAACTGTGAGGATGGGCAACGAACACGTTATACATCAACCTGGAGTTAAAGTTACCAGTTTGAGATTTTCAAATGTACCACTATAAGCAGAGATTTATTAATAAAAATGGAGCTGAAATAACAAATGGGATGGTCTGAATTATGGACAAAAATATATCAGAAATCAAAAGCACCATTCGCTCCTCAAACACACAGAGACATATTCATGAGAACATTCACACACACTCAATCACTGGAGAGCAGAAACAGGTCACTTCTTTCCTTCTCCCAATATGGAGCGTGTAAACATTGCTATCCTGAAGGATTATCTTGAAGACAAACAGAGTTTGAAAATTTTTGCGTTGTACTCTGAATTGTGATCGATCCTGTTTCGTGAATAAATGAAAACGCAGGGAAAATATTCATTTATTTTACTGCCCGAGGGGACTTCGGAACACTGTGTTCTTCTCTCATTCACTCGGCATCTTGTCTTCTGTTCAACTGGCTGAAGTCTGGCCGTTCACAGACAATATCAGGGACAGAATTTCCGGAGAATGCTGCATGCAGAGTGTTCCAGGCAAAGTCGTGTTCGGAACGTTCCAGGGAACGTTGGGTGTAGGATGTTTCGGGAAATGTCGTGGAATGTTGAATGTTCAGAAGAATGTTAGATATAGAATGTGTTAGAATCATAAAAAAACATAAAATGCATAAAAACAGAGGTCCTTCTCCCCATCAATTCGGGTGAGACACACTCAACCTCACGGAGGGAAGCTTCTCCAAGCTCACCTCAACTGGCACTTCGTACACGAAATGAATACGATTAAGATAATAGCTCAAAATTTGATGTAAAGTTTATCTTCCACGAAAACATAGGTGATATCCCTTATCCAGCTATTTCCTCCCAGCTTTGTCTGGCACACCCCGCTATAAAGTGTACTGGATATTTAATTGTTAAAAATGTGTTGCTGGAAAAGCGAAGCAGGTCAGGCAGCATTCAATGAGTAGGAATTTTGACGTTTCGTGCATGAGCCCTTCTTCAGGAATGAGGAAAGTATGCGAAGCAGGCTAAGATAAAAGGCAGGGAGAAGGGACTTGTGGAGGGGCGTTGGAAATGGGCTAGGTGAAAGGAGGTTAAGGTGAGGGTGATAACGTGAGCGTGATAGGCCGGAGTGGGGGTGGGGGCAGAGAGGTCAGGAAGTTGATTGCAAGTTAGGAAGGTGGTGCTGAGTTCGTGGTTTGGGACTGAGACAAGGTGGGGGGAGGAGAAATGAGGAAGCTAGAGAAATCTGAGATCATCCCTTGTAGTTGGAGGGTTCCTAGGCGGAAGATGAGGGGCTGTTCCTCCAGCCGTCGTGTTGCTATGATTTGGCGATGGAGGAGTCCAAGGACTTGTATGTCCTTGGTGGAGTGGGAGGGGGAGTTGAAGTGCTGAGCCACGGAGTGGTTGGGTTGCTTGGTCCAGGTGTCCCGGAGAGGAACCCTCCAACCGCAAGGGATGAACTCAGATTTCTCTAGCTTCCTCATTTCCACTCCTCCCACTTTGTCTCATTCCCAACCCTTGAACTCAGCACCACTTTCGTAACTTGCAATCTTCTTCCTGACCTCTCCTCCCCCACCCACCCCCTCCGGCCTAAAACCCTCACCTTATCACCCTCACATTAACCTCCTTCCATCTATCGCATTTCCAACCCCTCCCTCAAGTTCCTCCTCCCTACCTTAAATCTTAGCCTGCGTCGCACACTTTCCTCGTTCCTGAAGAAGGGCGAATGCCCGCAACGTCGATTCTCCTGTTCCTTTGATGCCTGACCTTCTTTGCTTTTCAACTCTGATATCCAGCATCTGCTGTCCTCACTTTCACCCTGGATATTTATTTCCCAATATCGGTAACCCTGCAGTCATGTCTCTCTAATATAATTAAACTAAATCAATTTCCATCAATGTATGCATTGATTTCCTAATCTGTTTTGAGAAGAAAACGCAAAATCAGATAGAGTGCCTTTCATTCAGCTTTTTAGCACATTAATTTCTGCTCCATTGTCAATTTTATCCCTCATATTGACTCGGACAGGAAACATTCCGACACCGTCATACTCACAGAATCAGACCTGATGGGTAACGTTTCCTGAAGACCCATCACCATTCGTGCAGCTAACCTGCCCCACCGGCAGGAGAGACCCATGAGTGGTGGGATGCAGTCAGTGAGAGTAACCCTGGAATTCCCAAATATTGATTCCAGAATCCGGGAAAACTCACAGTGACAGATCACAGATGGTCACTAAAATCGCCTGTTAGTGGGCACCTACAGCTTTCCTCCCCACCCTCAGGGATGGCTGTCGATGTTTAAAAATCAAGGGAATCACTGTAGGTGACAAATACACAGAACGTACTCTAGGTGTGGGAATTCATTGTCTATCACGAAGAGTGTCTCCGCAGGCCTAGCACTGCCTGAGCAGTGAGAGGCCTTAAATAAACAGCGACCGATCACTCGGAAGTAATGGGGAAACCAACAAGATGAGAATATTCTCACCAACCGTGTCACATGTGGATTCGTCAATAACAGTATCTGTAGGAACAGCCAGCACAGTCCTGGCAGAGGGAAAATCTCAGCTTTATATTGAAGATAAAGCCCATTGTGTTAATTGGCACTTACCTCCTGGAAAGTCGGCCATACTTCTAAAAGAGTGAGCAAATGGAAACTGGGCATCGATGAGGCACTGCCCTCAGCAGTTACAGCTTCAATAGCTTTCCCTCCATTACAAAGTCAAAAGTGGGCTATTCATTGATGCTTTCAAAGATTCAGCACCATTCACAATGAGACAAATACAGAAGCAGTATATTCAGCCCAGAAAGGAGCAAAATGAGGCCATTCGGTCATTCGAGACTTACTTTAGAAGTTAGCAGATCTTTTGAACTCTCATGACTGTTACACAAAAAATGAAAGGGAACTCTAAGGCTCTCAAATTTGCTACACAGGAATACCGGGAGAACTGGTTGCTAAGCCTGGATCAAGGCTAGATTTGTGATAAATCTATCTTTATCAGTTTAAGTAAATACCGACTGCAATAGCACAAAGCAGGGGCCTCAACTATTTGCAGCGGTTTAAGAAAGTGCAACAAATGCCCTCTTACTGGGTGAGGCAGGAAATTAAGTTATCAAGTGAAATCAGAAAATCTTGTTTTGGATAAGAAGTAGACAACAATTTGGCAGCTCGAATATAACGAGGGCAATCGTGAAACAGTGACTTATTTTCCTTTCAGGAAGAATGCACGTTGTATATTACATAAATGGAGAGAGATTTCAGGACTTCGTGATAAACTGTGCACTTATACCAGTTCAGACATCGGAAGGGTTGCTCCATGTCCCCAATGATTGTTCCCTGATGTTCTCAGCGACCTCATTGAACTCAGGACACATCGCGGTGGGCAGTGGTTTGGGGGTATTTTGAACCTTATATCAAGGGAATGACGTTTGTCCGACATGAAATCCTTTCTTTCTACGTGGAGAACCGAAGACGAAGTAAATGACTGAATGCTTCTGAATGAAGAGACCATGGCTGCTGTCAGGACAGTCGGTATTCACCAACATGGTGTATAGTGCATGGTAACCCGGTAATATTAATGGAGAAGGATACAAAGGATCCAATCACTAGGATGTGAACTAAAGGCATTGTCAAATCTGCTGAAATGGTTAGTTATATAACATATTCAACCGACCACACAGGGCCATTTATGCAGAGGACTATAATTGGACTGAGGCCTCTTAAAGTTGAAAATGCTAATGTACATAAATGTCTGTGTTCCCTCTGCAACGTGGACATGATTTGTCATTATCCCTGACGCGGACTGTATACATTAAAGGGTATTTTCAAAGCAGTTGTATCAGACCAACTCCGAGTGAATTATTTTGGAAAAATGTGAGATGAATTTTATTTCATGTTCTTAAAATTGTAGTGTTTTCAATGCAGTCTTTCAAATTTGAGGAAGGATTGAAATGTCTAGACACAACCCCGATGGTGGTAGTAACATTTCAGGAACAGCATCGTTACGTATCGGATGAAACTGCCTTGTGCTTCCAAAGACACTATTTAAAGAACCAAACATATGTGTCACGTGTCACAGTAGCTGATGCACTTTCAAGAAGCAGTATGTACCAATTGTGCAGTGGTATGGAAGGCGCGGAGAGGGCGGTATTGCATAGTTCTTATCACAGGAATGACAAACGGAAAGAATGAGAGAGAGGGGTTTTGACCCTAGTTTCAGAGTATTGACGTAAACAACAACAGAGAAAATATTTTTAGTACAGAGCACCTTGGTTGACAGCGTTGTAGAAACAGATACACATAGGCATTGATCAGCATACTAATACAACCTACTCATACAAACGCAATTTTGAACTCAGTTATGGACAGTTACAGGCGAACAAAAATACATCCATACACTCACTCACATTGACACAATCAAAGAAGAAAGAACAATGAAAATTTGCAGCACAGGAAAAGGGACTGCGGTGCTTCAAGCCTGAGCTGATTCAAGTCGACTGTCTAAACCTGTCGCCCAATTCCTAAGCATCTGCATTGCAATGCTCGCATCCTACTCCTGCGTCTGTCCAGACTCATCTAAAATTAATTGACCTGTACTAACTCCGCTGGCAACGCCTTCCAGGCACCTACCACCGTCAATGTGAAATACTTGCCGCGTGTCTTCCCCTTAAACGTTTCGCGTCTCATTTTTAAAAGCGTGTCCTCCCATAATTGAATCCTTCACACTTGGAAAAAAAACTAATCTCTATCTACCCTGTCTATACCCTTCTTTATTTTCTCGACCTCAATCAGGACACTACTCTACCGCCTTTTTTCTCATGAAAATAACCCAACCTCACATTTAAATTGATTGAACTCCGTCTGACATTTCTCCGCCCAACTTTCCAGTCTATCTACATTCTCCTGTATTCTTTGAAAGCTGCCTGTGTTTTCTCCTACTCCATCAATCTTCTTGTGATCTGAAAACTTGCTGATCATACCAATGATGCCCACTTCCAGATGATTTATGTATATCACAAATAACAGTGGCCAGCGCTGCCCACTGTAGAACACCATTGGTCACTTCTCTCCATTTCGAGAAACTCTCTTCACCTTCTACTCTGTCTGTGATTACTCAACCAGTTCTTTATCCACCTACCAAGAACACGTTCCACACCACGTGACTTCAATTTCAGCATTAGTTTACCATGGGAGACATAATCAACGCCTTACTAAACTTAATGAATATACCATCCACAGCCTTTCCTTCATCTAGCAACTTCCTCAAATAAGTCTATTAAGTTAGAAAGGTACGATCTCCCCAGCACACGAACATGTTGCCTATCACTGATCAGCCCATTGGTTTTCAAATATAAATAACTTTTTTTCACTTTGTACCTTCCCCAGCAAGCTTCCCACACTGGCGGCAGGTTTACTGGTCTGTAGTTAACCAGAATATACCTACCAACATTCTTTTACCGGGAACAACGTGACCATCCCTCCAGTACTCAGGTACCTCAGCTGTGTTTAAGGATACTGTAAAGATATCTGTTAGGGCCCCAAGTATTTCCTCTGTCGCCTCCCTCAGCAACCTGTGAAAATCTTATCTGGTCCTGGGGATTTGTCCACCTGAATAACCTCTAGCCTATCCAACACATATTCTCTACTTCTGTCAACGTGATCCAGAGCAATCCATTTTCTATCGCCAAACTCAACAATCATCGTGTTTCTCTCTTCAGCGAACAGTGATACACAGTAATCTTTCAGCATCTCACCCATTCTCTCAGATTCTACACACAGCCTTCCTTCATTAACCTTAAGCAGAACAATCATTTCTTTCGTTACCCGCTTGCTTCTTAGTAAGAAATAGAAGATTGAGATTCTCGTTAATTCTGCTCGACAATGGTACTGCATGACCCTTTTCGCCCGCATGATTCCTCATTTAAGATTGGTCCTACTATTCCGAAATCTTCCAATGCATGTCTGTTCTGAGCTGCCGAGACCTTGTGAACGCTTTCAGTTTCCTCTTGGCTAGACGTACGATTTCACCTGTCATCCACAGTTCAGGAACCTTGTCTGTCCTGTCCTTTGCTTTCAGTAGTTAATGCCGAACTCGCACTATCATCGAGCTATCTTTGACACCCGACAACATATCAAATGTTAATTTCCCTTCAAATAACAGTGTCGAATTCACATTTCTCACCAACTGTCTAATTTTTATATAATTGGCCTGGGCCCAGTTCAGTACTCCTCCCTGATGACCACTCTCATCTTTATCTATGAGTATTCTAAAACTTAAAGAATTGTGGTCATTGTTCCCAAAGAAATCCCCACCACAAAATTTGCCACCTCCTCTGGCTCATTCCCCAACAACAGGTCCAATATTGTCGCTTTCCTCGTCCGACTATTGACATACTTTTCAAAGAAAATCTCCTGGATGCTTGTTACAAATTCTGTCCCATCCAGACCACTGACACTCAGTGTACCCCAATCAATGTTGTGAAAATTTAAAGCTCCCATCGCAACCACCCCGTTGCCTTCAGATCTTTCCATAACCTGTTTACATATTTATCCTTCTACTGTACGCTTGGTGTCGGATTTCTGTGAGACAGCCCCAAAAATGTAACTGCAACCCACTTATATCTGAGCTCCACATATTATGCCTCACTACGCATGCCCTGCATCATGTCCTCCTTCAGCACAGACGTGATATTATCCCAGACCAGCAATGCATCTCCTCCCGCGCTTTTACTTCCCTCCCTGTCCTCTCTAAAGAGTCTATATCCTGGAACATTTAAATGTCAATCATGCCTTTCCTTCAACCAAGTCTCTGTGATTTCAGAACCCTCATACCCCAAGGCGCGAATTCAAGGCCTAAGTTCATCTGCCTTAACCACTACACACTTGCACCATCTATCAAGCCACGTGTTCATCCTGTGTATTTTCTTTCTGTTTAACACTGGATAATATATGGCACTGATAATAATCCCGAGATCACTATCATTCAGTTCCTCATTCTTAAATTCTCTCCTTGCTCTCAGAATGTTGACGGACCTCGTTTTTTTTTACTTTTATCGTTGTTGCCTGAATGCACCAAGACAAATGGCCGTTCAACCTCCACTTTTAAAATGCTGTGACACGCCTGATCCGAGCACTTGGGAGGCAACATGCCACACCGGAATCCCGGTTTCATCCACAGATTCGATTATCCACTCCGCTTACAATAGAATCCCTTATGACTATGGCACTACGAGTCTTTTTCCGGCCCTTCTGAACAGCAGTGCCCACGACAGTGCCATGATGTTGGCCTTCCCAAGTGAGCCATCTCCACCAACAGTATCCTACAAGGTAAACTTGTTTAGTTGGATGATTATTGCAGGGGACACGTGCACTGTCCTCCCACTCTGTTTTTCTACATTTTGGTCATCCATTCACTTTCTCGCTCAGGAATTCCAACCTGCAGTGTTACCAGTTCACTAAATCGTGCATTTCAGACAGCGGTAGTTCTGTTTATCATTCATGGGGATGAATAAGTAACGAAGTGGATTGCTGAGAGCAGAGCGGTAGATGTGATCTATATGAATTTCAGTGAGGCGTTCAACAAGGTGGCCCATGGGAGACTGAATAGCAAAGTTAGATCTCATGGAAGAAAGGGAGAACTAACCATTTGGACACGGGCCTTTGAATGGGTACATGATGAGGAAGGTTTTTAGGGATATTGTTCGGGTGCTGGCTGGATGGACAAGATTGACGTGAGGTATCTGGTCAGCCGGGACGGATTGAACCAAAGGGTCTGTTTCCATGCTGTACATCTCTATCACTATGACTCTATGATGTTTAGTTGGTGAAGGCAGGAGAGTAGGGTTCAGATACCCTACAGCCGAACCCAAGCGCTACTGCAGACTAAAGGTCCAAATAACCTAAATCTGCTCCAATTTCTTTGGTTCTTGCGAATTTCTGGTGTCTGCATTTCTCTTCCAGTAAGTTCAGTGGAGGCTGAAGTGAATAAGTATTTACCTGTCGTGGGTTAATCCAAATGTGGACAACGTTTGGCGGGTGGATGGTCTATATCTGTTTCTAATTGTTGTTGCCGTATGCCCTAATAGTGTGGTGACAGGTTTGAGGCGAACACATTTTACAGAATAAGCGACCTGTCAATTTCAGACTGTGGAGGAATGTTTCCTCCACTTATGGGTTGTGGCTTCTCTGTTGTTCCCATCCCCTAACACCAGTGAAGAATGGTTTACTGAAAGCATTAAAGCTTGAGTTCCATAGAACATTGAATACATGTTTTTTTGGGGAACAAACAGGAAAAGGATGTTCAATCGCAATCACAAAACAATCTGAGAATTCTGATTAATGCAGCAGGCTCGATATTCTGAATGGTCAACTACTGCTCCTATCTCATGTGTTGCTAACCAATCCCTTACCAATAAACAGACACAGACTTAGAGGAAGACCCCATTCAGCCAGTCAGTATCATAACGATGAGATGGGACGAGGCCGTTCTGCCCTCAAAGGAGTTATGCACAAATACAATGAAGTATTTTGCACCGTCTGTAATTGCTCAGCACAGGATCAGACTATCCAACTTTCCAGGCTTCTACACAGCAAAGGGGAGCAATGAGTAACTAATAGGAAATAGACAGCAGGGAGAAACTTTTAATTTCAGTTTGCAAAGCTATAACTTGGTGGAGTGTCTCAGGTATCCTTGTGAGATCATCAACTACTTACGATTTATATAAATGATTCGGATCAGGGGACTGTTTGATCGGAGCTGAATTAACTCATTCAACAATATAGTCATATAATTCGAGAAGGACGGTTTAAACTGGGATATGGATTGGGGAGATTAAAGTTTAACTTTGCTTTCAGAACGTATTTGTTCCTTTTGCAAATTCAGGACGTGTGCCTAACTTGTCCCGACCACTGAACCGAAACCAGTCTCAGATCTGCAGAACTCATCATGTCACTAACCTGATTACCATTCAACTTCGTCAAGCGTGCGACTAGAAAAGGGCAAAGTTACACTCCAACATCGATCAAGTTTCTCACTGGTCCACTTGAGTTTGTACTCTCTTCCCCAAAGTTGCACGTGCTACGTGAAGAATTTTTTCAATGCTGTATTAGTGAGATCTTTGACAGTGAAGTGAGTCAATGATAATAAAGCTAAGTTAGTGCAACTCTTCTTATAAAAAAAGTCAAGTACGACCTTATTGTATGTTGGAACAGGGCAACGAGTATCATGACCCACTCCTTCCCCTTAGTCAGGTGTCCCAAAATTCAATTCTGCCCCCAAAATATATTACACAGGGGCAATTAGTGGCCGCTTGGTTTTAATACCCCCGTGTGCAGAAACAGAAGAGACATTTCCGGCCCTCAAGATTGTCATTCGCAGTTTGCGCTGGTTTGGAAAATGTAATTGTAGAGCCAATGTGGTGCCAATGTGGAACATCCCCTTCCTCTCTTTTTGCAAAGATTACACTGTCTCCATTTATTGTACAAGTTGTTGGCAGCGATCCACTGTGAATATTGCACACATAATTTGCTCACAAATTCCTCTGGTCTCCCTGACTGCAACATTCAATAATAAGAATTCGAGGACGATTACAACCACTGACTTTCCTGTAGCAGAATACAAAAACATAAGAATCAGGATTAAGTCATTCAGCACCTCAATCCTAATTTCCACTTCAATAATATCATGGCTGATCTGCTCCAGGCCTCAACTCCTTAAGCCCAATCCCTGCAGCCCTCTACTCTCTGATGCTTTTTAAATTCATTTTGCTCACTGTGCAAACATCTCAGTACACTACCTCCTCTAACTCTCTGAAAGAGGGAAGTCACGAGAGTCACTACCCTCTACGAAGACGAAGCACTCCCCACACATACATGCTGACAAAAAGACATTCATAAAAGGCATGAACACAAGGAAGTTATGACTGGCCCTGATATCAAGGCCGGATTTGACTGCGGATCGTGTCAAGGTAATCGAACAAAATTGAACTTAAAGAAATCCGTTCTAGACTTCCCATGCTTGTGGTCAGTCAGAGCACAAAGGTGATATTTGTGGTTAGTGGTCGTAAATTCTCTCAGTCACGGGATATCTCTATCGAAGATCCTCAGCATTGTTTCCACATCACAAACATCTTCAGCCCCTCCATAAACGACTTGCCCACACCAAAAGATCAGATGGGGGGCTGTTCACTGAAGGTTAAGCAATGTTCAGTATAATGCATCCCTATCAGCTCCTGAAGCATTCTGTGCTCATGTGCAGCAGGTACTGGACAACACTCGAGGTTGTGCTGTGAAAGTGTCAGTAACATTCACGTAACAGTACTGCTAGACACTGCTCATTACCACCATAATAAAAAGTTTATTGAACAGCTCAAGCTGATTTCACAGTAATATGAAGAATCCGTTCATCGCATCGAACCGATTTGATAAGAAGGAAGACAGCTCATGCAGTCCCGCCTGCCCGTTGCATAGGGAGGAACAGAGTCCAGTCAGCACACTGAGGTGTTCATTAGGAACCTGAGGGTCGCCCTTTCAAGCAAAGAAATGGCTATTCTGCCCATCAAGCCACCTACACGGCAATTAGAGGATGTCATTGATGCTGTACATGACAAACCAATGAAACAGAGCCTGTACTGACAGACATCGCCATGTCGTTCTTCCTGGCTCCATTGCAAATGGTACACACATGTTACTTTAGCATTGTTTGTTGACAGTGAGGATGGAAAGTCAATTTAATATGAAAAGTCTGAAAAAGGCATCTTCCCGCTCCGAGAAGACAGACTGCATTTCTATGGAGGTCAGAAGCGAGTAGGAATAGCCAACTCTTTCTGTAGTCAGGCATTGTGGCTGCTGAGAGATTTGTTTACAGTGCAGGGTTACACAACAACTGCACTTTGAGATGGTGAGAGTACATTCAGAGGCTGGAACTCCCGCTCAACCAACATGCGGCTCCATACAGGTCTGTGAATTATGAGGAATCCCATATCATAGAGGAAAAAAATGTAAACATTCTTACTCTACGATGACTCTTCTGAATATAATGGATGTCAGACCATAACCCTAAAGTTGCAGTGCATTCTCCTCTTACTCTCTCATACTGCTACAGATTGAACACTTACTTTCTTCACACTCCCCTCGTTGTCCCATCATCATCTGGTAAAACCCATTTGCACTGTAACTGCGACAAATGTAACATTCCTTATAACAGACACAAAATATGTACAAAGCACAACAAATATTGCCAATACAATAACCTACAATAACAAGATGATATCTTTATTACAGTGCTGGAATAATATCGTAGTTAAAAGCAACATAACGTTTCCTGTGCTGATTATTTGCTGTCCTATATGAATTTTGATTGTGACTCATGTCCGGGGACACAGAGGTTCCTTTCACCAATGGCATTTCCCATCCTCTCACCCTCTACCATTTACAAAATGCGAATGATAGTATATGAATCCCACAGACAAATCGTTCATTTGCCGTGTGAATAGCTATGCTCAAAGCACTGATACATGTTTACCCTCTGAGCAATGACCACCAGCAAAGAGCAGGAACGTACTCTCTGTATTCTCCCATGATCCAATTCTGAAGGCATTTATATATTCACCCCTTACACACGGACTCTGAACTTTGTTGACTCACTTGCGTGCAAAAACCTCAAACGTCTTCTAAATATCCAACGACTCAACGCCCACTAGCTCCCGTTTATTGATGTCACAAACAATATTTTCCAAAGACTCCAGCAGGCTTATCAAACGTAATTTCACATTCCAGAATCTGGGCTGATTCCGTTAAATCTTACCATTATTCTTCAAGTGTTTAGTCAAAACCTAATATTACTTTCCTGACAGTTGGCATCTAGCTTTCCAAGATTTAGTTTTCTATTTTCCCTCTCGTCCTGTTTTCAACATTTGCGGGCACAGTAACTACTTTCCAGGTGGCAGGATCCTTTCCATAACCTAAACAGCTTTGAAGAACATTGCATCCCTCAGTACACAGGGATGTGGATCACAGAACAAAGAAAAATTACCAGTACAAGAGAAGACCCTAGACCCACCATGTCTGTACCACCTCTGTAAAGAGCTATCAAGCTCGCGCAGGTCCCCAGCCCTAGCTGTTTTATTTTTTTCTGTTTCTTCTTCTGTGGAGTCGGAATCAACATATACACTGCACTGGACAGAGATGGCCTCTGCCACATTGTAAAGACAACAGAGGACGGTTCTCGTTCACATGATAGGTGTGAACGAGAACCGTCCACACTCCTGCTCGTAAAGTTCCAGAATCCAACCAGTTCACTTCATGGACAGTGTCAGCAGAGCCCTCTCCATGGTGTGAAATTATAGGTTATGCTGAAGGAGATGACACAGCTCTGTTACCTTCCTATTGTTGAATCAAACTGGCTTCACACTTTGGCCCTGGAATATGTACAAATTAGGAAGTATTCCTGAACATCCAGAGAGGGTAATGTAGGGTCCTACTCCTCTCTGCAGTTTCCTGTCTATGCAGCTTCTGCTCCATTTCTTAGCCATGTTGAAGTCCCAGATGCACTGTGAAAGCAGTGTCCATATTTCACCCAGAGTGTCGTCACTCGACCCTGACGTTTCCCTGAATGAATGCAGCAAATGACAACGCAAACGTGAGAAATAATATTCCGAAACTCAACTGGATTTCCAAGGACAAGAGCAAGTCAAATCCGTGTATATGATGGAACACCGATTCGGAACTGGAAATGTTTGCTATCCTCCGTTGCTTTTTCTGACCGATTACAGCTTTGCATCTTTCCAGTGACCTGAAATATTAACAGCTCCGCTCTCCATAGAAACAGTTGACAATCTAACTGCACAACTTTCTGTCCCACAGTAACGATAAGAGCAACATGACTATTATCGCTTGAGAGGATTGGAAATGCTTGGGAGGCAATTGTCCAGGTATCGCCTCCAGGGTCCCGAGAATTGCACGCTCGATTCGAATCATGCCACGGCAGACAGTGGAATTTGAATTCAGCATAACCACTGGAATTAAGAATCTAATAAAACTACGAAACCATCGTCGATTATCAGAAAAAAAACCTAGCTGGATCAAAAATGTCCTTCACGGACGGAATTCTGCTATCTTCTCGTGGCCTGGTCTACATATGACTGCACGCCTACAGAAATATGGTTGACTCTCAATTTCCCTTTTGAAACTTCCAAGCCACTCAGCTATATCAATCGCTACGAAGTGCCAAAGAAACTGCACGGATCTATATTTTGGAAATTTACAGCACTTCGTCTGAAGTGGTTCAACACTTTCTCAATGGCCACTGGGAAATGGAAATAAATGCTGACCCAATCAGCTACGCTCAGAAACCATTAATTAAAGAAAGAAGATGATCATATGGAGAGAAAAGAGACCGAAGGGACCTACCTCGGCATGATATTCAGGAATATGAGAAAACGTGAAAAATAAATCAGATTTATCTCACATTTTATTCCCAATCACAGCTAATGATCAACAATTCCGTTGTTTACTTATTTTTCTGTCTATCTCCCTGTTTTTCTCCATCTAATCAACTCACTCCTCTTCAAAACACAGGTCACTGTCGCCAGCATCAATCACACTATTTTTCAGCTGCTTTCAGTCCCAATGTATGTTCAATGGGCTAGAAATGTTAATTCTACTTTTCTCTCAATAGAGGTTGCCAAACCTGCTCGGTTTCTCCAACACTTAACTTTTCCTTTCAGTTTCAAACCTCCACCATTTTTTGTTTGTTTCAATCTTTAATTTGTCATTTCAAGGGAAGTCGGCATCGCTTCTAAGAGCAACCTTTGCTGATCATCATTATTAGCTCTTGAGTTTGAGGCCATTACACAAGGTAGTATAGAGTCAGCATATTGTTCGGGGTCTGAAATCACTCTTACACCAAACCAGATAATAATATTAGATTTCTTTGGCAAAGGACACCAGTGAAACAGGTAGACTTTCATGGGAAATTCGGCACCATGTGCTCGCTATAAGTAAAATTTGTATTTATTACAATTCTTATAATGTGAAGTTCAGGTCTTGCATCAGCTGTGGTACACTTTGAAACAGTGCCTTAAGTGTAATATCCTGCATTTCTGAATAACTGTTCAGCAACCATGCTACTCTGACATGTTGTCACTGTTGTGAAGCTATTTTGGAGACAAGAAAAAAAAAGTATGATCAAAATATTTGTAACTGGAACAGTGGCCAGAAGAGGGCTAGAAACATAAAGTTTGACTTTTACCAAGGCACAGATAATGATTTATTAAGGAACAGCACTGACACAGAGGTGGAACCTCGGATACAAGGGAGCTGATGGTGCACTGGCTTTGCAATGAAGAGAAGAGTGATACATAATTCAGTTCAAGGCAAAAAAAGTCCGCAAGATTACGAACAGTTTCGTTCTCAGATGTGACGGAGAGGTATGAAGTTGATGGGTAATGAGTGAAGTTGGTGATTGAGACAGATTACGTTAGTTTCTGGCATTGCCAAAGGGGAATAAAATGGAAATGACAATGAAATTGAACATAGTTTTAGGAATTAATACAAGGACAGACATAGGGAGACTTACCAGGTGCACCAATAATCGCAAGAATGGGATAGTAACCCGCCTGAATAATCAGCAGTACGCCTAGTATCCAATATGATACAATTTCCCAACAACAGGAAATATATAAAAGACCCCAAAATAAACTCTTGTCGATTGTTGGAGCATTCCAGTCTAATGGTCTCAGATTCTGATCTCTTGTTTCCATTTCTCTGCATATGTTGATTCTTGTCAGGATCGGAGTTGATGCATTTGCTGCCACAACGGGATAAATCACTGAAAGTAGCTCCTTTATAATAGGACATGGAAAGACTCCAGTGACGCAGTTCGAATCCTTGGAGAGTGACATCAATCACGGTCACTAAACAAACATTTCCAGTTAACACCTTTCACGCCAGTACATTCAGTTTGCAATAGTAACTTGATTGGTTTGGAGGTTGACATCACTGACTATTGGTCTCATCTCACATCACCAACTGGTCTAACAAAGTCGGTAAAGCAAGAGTGTTGGATGTTTTCTTTTCGCAGGCCAAATGATTTTGCCGCGTTTTTGATGTACAATGCACCACGTTCCCCACCCACAGCCCCATTACCCCCCAAAATATGCAATGAGGATATTGTTCCTTTGCTGATCTCTTGTTTACTCGAACACGCCAAGCAAATGATCGTCACTGGGCAGTCTTGCTCTCACCACAAACAGGAAGCAGGAATTTGTCTGAACCTCCCTTTCATTGCCCTAGTAAAAAAAATCTGATTGAAGTTTATTGACTTTAAGGAGGGAACATGAACATTTTGAAACTTCAGTCTGATGCGAGCTACGATATGAACAGTGAACTTGCTCATTAAAACATATAGATTTATGAGCTAGAGACACAATGAACAAGGTAATGGCTGGGAGACAGAAAGGAATAGGGCCAGCTGTTACGGAGATAGCAGGAAAAGTCAGTCAAAATCTCAATCACCAGTATTTGACTCTCACCCTGATAGACAAAATGAAATATAACGCTCAACAAGGAAACCGACTGCACTGGTGAGATGGAATTTGATCGAATGTGCGAATTGGACAGGATAATTTAAAATGTGAGGTAGGGAATTCTGGTTATGTCTACAATTTAATCACAGGGTATGCAGCTTGATAAGAACGTTCATACCCGGACATGATATTCACATTTTAAAAGAGACACAGCTACCTTCATATGCAGGAATGCAGAGACATTATAATGCAATAACAGCAGAAATGTAGCTAATTCCAAGCTGGTGCAGAGATGATGATCTGATTGTTTATTATCTTTGTTGTAATTATTCTATGGCATGGATTAAAAAGTTTCAGAGCCTGAGAAATAAACCTGTTCAGTGAAGGACAGAATGTGTCATCATCAATTCACTAGCCATGAAGTGTTGTTTCATGAAATGCATCTGCCCCTAAAATACCCATTCAAACAAAATCGATTTCGTGAAGATTTGCACACTTACAAAGATATTGCGAAATTATTTGTTTTGGGAAGTTGAAGACGAAACAAATTCCAGTGCAAAGCAAGTACACAACAGCTCTAACGGGAACGGGAATGGGCAATTATCAGCATATTCAACGTCGAAACTTGTCAAGGAAAGGGAAATACTGGGGACAAAACGGAACCCTGAAATGAAAACTGAAAATGGGAGAGACACACAGTGGATGAGCGCAAAAATGGAAACATATTTCGAGTTAATATACATAGATTTGTTTCAATATGTTCTCAAATAGTCATCCTGAATTCAAAACATTAATTCTCTTTCTCTCTGCTCAGATCCTACCAGACGTGTTGGGATTCTCTTCAGCATATTACATTTTAATAGTTAGAAGAAAGGACAGGAGATTGTCTGATCAGGAACAAGACTCATGGGCTGAACGTTGTCTCCCAGGTGCCAGGATCCGGGATGTCTCTGATCGAGTCTACAATATTCTGATGGGGAGGATGAGCTGTTAGAATTCGTTGTGCACATTGGCACCAAAACCACAAACAGGAATTGGGCTGAGGATCTAAAAAGGTATATCAGGGTAGAAGATAAAAGGCAAGACGAAAGGAGTATTAATATCAGCATTACTACCAGTGCCACGTACGAGTGAGGCGAGGAACAGGGAGCAAATGCAGCTAAACAGATTGCGATGCAGCTCGTGCATGAGGTAGGGTTTCAGGTATATAGATCATTGTGGTACCTTCCAGGGAAGGTGAGACCTGAACATGAAGTATGGGTTGCCATTAATCTGGCGGGGTATCGATATCCTGGGTGGGTTTAAACTCGTTTGACAAGGGAATGTGAACCAGAGATATGGATCAGAGGAGAGGGAAGCTGTTTAACGGGCAGAAAGAGAATGCAGACTGTCTGTCAAAGAAGGATTCATATTTGTTAGGGCAAAGTGTTAGATCAAAGTGTTTCTCAGAACATGGCTCAGTACGTGGAACCATGACGTTGTAGCCATAACGGAGCCATGTACTTCCCACTTGCAGGAATGGTTGCTGGATGTTCCAGGGATTAGATCACATAAGAAGAACAGTGAGGGAGGTAAAAGAGGAGGAGAGTCGCACTGTCAGTGAGAGAGTGCATCACAGATGCTGAAAAGGAGTTTGTTGAGGAGGGTTTGTCAACTGAGTTAATATGGGTCGAAGTCAGTTAATGAAAGGAGCAGTTACTTTTGGGTTTTTTCCATCGACCCGTCAATTGTAGCAAAGACACGGAAAAACAGACTGAATAACAAGTTTGGAAAGGTGCAGATGCAATAGAGCTGTTTCTGGTGACTTCAACATACACGATACTTGACTAGAACGCCCTTATTGCAGATGGCCTGGCTGGACCCGACTGTGCCAACAACAGTTTCCAGGAAGTATTCCTGACTCTTTACGTAAAGAGGCCGACAAGATGTGAGGCAATATACTTTTGCTCTTAGGTAACGACTCAGGCAAGGTGTAAGAACTCTCGGTGGGAGATCGTTTGGATGAAATAACCACAACTACTTCATCTTTACCATCGCCATAGAGATGGATAGGAACAGACAGTATGAGATATACTTAATTGAGGCAGGGGAAATTAGACTGCTATGAGAAAGGAGCTGTGGAATATGAATGTGGAACAATTACTCTCCGGGAAAGTCACAAAAGAAATGTGGACGCTATTTAAGGAGCACGTTGTCCCACTGAGACAGGCAAGGAATGGGAAGGTCAAACTTTGGATGATAAGAGAAGAGGGGCTTCTCGACAAGACGAATAAGGAAACTTACTTAAAGTTGAGGAGAAAAGGCTGCGACAAAACTTTGGAGGATTAGAGTGTAGCTCGGAAAGAACTCAAAATGGACTGCGGAGAACCAAGAGGGGACACGAATAAGATTTGTCAGGATGGATTAGGGAAAACCGAAGGCGTTCTACATTTACGTGAGGAATAAAAGAATGACCAGGGAGAGGTTAGGTCCGAGTAAGGGCAGTTGACGGTACTTTTGCCTGGGGTCAGAAGAGGTAGGAGAGGTCTTAAATACTTGTTTTGTTTCAGTGTTCCCTCGAAAGAGGGACCTGGTTGAAAGTAAGAATACGGTGGACCATGTTGATTGGCATGAACAGAGTTATATTAAGGAAGTGGATGTGCTTAAAAATCTGCGAATTGCTAAGATAGATAAGACCCCAGGGATGGACCCGGTATATCGAGGGTTACTTTGGGAAGAGAAAAATGAGATTGCTGTGCTTCCGGCGATGCTTTGGCATTCACACTCTCCATGGGGGTGTCACCGAATGATTGGAAAGAGGTGAATGTTGATCCACTGTTCAAGGACGGGAATAGGGAAACGCCAGTGAATTACAGTTGATTAAGTCTTAGATCTGTGGTAAGCAAGGAAATGGAAAAAGGTTCTGAGAGATCGGATTGATGGCCATTTGGCAAAAAAGAATTATAAATAGTCAGCATGACTTTGCGAGGGTCAATTAATGCCTCATAAGCTTTAGTGAATTCCTTGAGAACGTAACGAGAAAAGTTGATGAACGTTGATGAACGTGGGTGTGGAACATATGAATTTCACTGAGGCATTTGATGCGGTTCCCGAAGGTCGGTTCATGAAGAAAATTAGGTGATGTGGAATAAAGGAAATATTTGCTGCTTGAATTCAGAATTGGCTGGCCGAAGGAGGACAGCAAGTGGTAGTGGATGGATAGTATTCCGATTGGAGATCTGTGAAGAGTGGTGTCCCCCAGGAATCAGTTCTTGAGCCTCTGTTCTTTGTGGTTTTTATACATTTATTGGATGATGAATTGGAAGTGTGATTTCATATGTTAGCCGATGACACAACCGTCGGTGGTTTTGCAGGTCGCATCGAGTGACTGTCGCAGGCTAAATCATGACATTGACAGAATGCAGCGCCGGAAGGAGAAGTGGCTGATGTTCAACTTGGATAAAAGCGAATTGATTCATTTTGGACAGTCAAATTTGAATGCTGAATACGGAGTCAAAGACAGGATTATTGGCAGTGTGGGAAAACAACAGGATCTTGCGGTCCATGTACATAGACCGCTCACAGTTACCACCCAAGCTGATCGGGTTGTTTTGGAGGCATGTGATGTTTTGGCTTTCATCAAGGGGAGAATAGGTTCAAAAGCCACAACACTTTGCTACAGTTCTGCAAAATCCTGATTAGACAACAGTTGGAATATTGTGTCCAGTTCTGGTCGCTTCATTATTGGAAGCATGTAGATGACATTGATGTTTTCGATAGGATGTCGAGGAGATTTACCAGGATGCTACCTGAGCTGCACCCTGAGTGATCTCAGGCTGTAAATACCGGAGAGAAGAAGGAAGAGACGTGACTTGATGGAGGTGTACAAAATAATGACAGATATAGTAAGAATAGAAAGCAAGAGACAGGGTATAAATTTCTGGAACGAGGAGTTATAGCTTTAGTTGATGGAGGAAATTATAGAGGAGATATCCGAGGAAGAGTCTTTGTACAGAGAGTGGTGGGTGCACGGAATGCTCTGTCAGCGGTGGTCATAAAGAAAGTTGCATACCGAACAGCTAACGGACAGCTGGACTAACAACAGGACGACATTAAGTCAAGGTATGTACAAGTGTATTTGATCTTAGCTTGAGATAAATGTCCGGCACAGCATGGTTGGTCGAAGTTCCGTACTTTTCTATATTCGAGTTTTAGTCGGGAAATATGGGATACAGGGAGATTTAGTTGGCTGAAAGAAGACAGAGAGTATCTGGAGATGGAAAACGTTCTGCCCATAGGTCCGTGTTGATAAAGGTCCCACAGGATCTGTTCTTGAGCTCTGCTCTTTGTAGGTTTCATAAATGACTTTGATGAGGAAGTTGTGGGGTGGGTTAGTAAATTTTCAGCTGACACAAACTTTGGAGATGCCATCGATAGTATGGAGTCTGCAGCGCGATATGGGCATGATGTGGAGCTAGACTGATACATTGCAGATGAATTTCAAATTGGATAAATTGGTGATGCATTTTGGAGGTTCGAACTCAAATGCTGAATATAGGATTAAACATAGAATTGCTGGAAGTATGTAGGAACAGAGGGAGTTTTGTGCGCAAGTACATAGATCCCTCAAATTTGCCACCCAAGTAGATAGCATTGTTAAGAAAGCATAAGGTGTTTAGGCTTTCATAAACGCAGGGAACAAGTGTAAGAGCCACGAGGGTTTGCTGCAGCTCGACAGGTCCCTGGTGAGACCACACTTGGAATATTGAGTCCAGTTCTGGAGGTCGCCCTGTTATAGGAAAGATACAGAGGCTTTGGAGAGGGAGCAAAGACTTTTTTTACCAATATCTTGCTTGGACTGGAGGGATTGCCTTCGGAAGAGTGGGTAAATAAGCTCGGACTTTTCTCTCCGGAGAGAAGGAGGAAGAGAGCTCAACGGATCGAGGTAGATAAGATATTGAGAGGAATGGTTAGAGTAAATAGCCAGAGACTTTTTCCCCAGGGCAGGGTTGACTGATCCGAGGTTTCATAGTTTGAGGATATTTGAAGAAATGTGAAGATGGGACATCAGAGGAAGGTTATTTTCACAGAGATGTGAAGGCATGGATACATTTTCAGCTGTGGCTGTAGAAGCAGTGTCATTTGGGACATTTAAGCGATTGCTGGACATGCATATGGATAGCAGTGAATTGAGAGGTGCGTCGGTTAAGTTGTTTTATTTTACCTTAGGATTAACCCTCGGCACAACATCGTTTTCCTAAAGGGCCTGTTCTGTGCTGTAATTTTCCATGTTCTATGTTTGTTTCCACTTGTTATATGTTCTCTTTATTTTTATTTCTGGACTGCGACAAATTGTCTGCTGTGAACCAAAACAATGAAGCTAGTGTTTCAGATGACTGTCACGTAATTCGTTATAGACATTAAGCAATAAATTACAAATTTCTGCAGTAATGATGCATAATATTGTTGTATTTCTGAATTTGCTATGATAATGTTGAACTCAGTGGCACTGACGTAGCATCCTTGAGATTAACAAATGGAAAACTATGGGGAATGCTACTCCAACGTCTAGCCGTGCTTCTGGTGTTATTAGGGTCACATTCATGAAGCAAGGACTTACTTTTTCTGAGACTTTAGCTCAACCTTTGAAAGCCTGACCTAGCTTGGCATTTTTAAACAGACTGTATTCAATCATGGGATTTTAGGATCCACTAGCAATGGCTGAGTTCATTTGTCATCTGCAGTAGCAACACATCAGATGACAGAAAGATGCCTTCTTTAATATCATTGATCAAAGTGGTGCACATGCACACGCAGAGCTGGTTGCAAGGGGAGTCCAAAATTATGAAGAAGTGATCGTGAAAGAAACGCAAATTAGTCCCTAGTCAGGTTGGCATCAGACTTGGAAGACAATTTGCAGAGATTCGATCAACCATTTTTCTTTCAAGGACATTACCAGTGCAGAATTGTCCTCTATTCCCATTGATCACAGCTTTGCTCAGGATCCTTGATGACACATTCCGTCAAGTACTGCTTTGGTGGCAAGGGAAGTCACTTTGACTTCACCTCAAATGACAGTGGAATACCCGCTGAAACAAGGAAAATCAAAAGGACAGATTATTCTTTGTTCGAAGAATGTGTCAACTGCTCTCACACGTTCAAAATAAAATTGATACATGAACTTCTGATTGTCTCAAGGAGACTTTTGCCCGACTTGTAATGAGACTGTGTGTCTAACTGTCGTAATAAAGGGACAGAAAGAAGCTCCATTTTGTACCATGGGGAACAAGACCATCATGTTCATAGTGTATCCAGCTGTGGTAAACAATCACTGTAGCCTGCTCCTAATGGACAGTGATCGTTCCAAACGCATAATTCGCTGATAACCATTACCGACACTCTAATCAGCAACATCCATAACACTAGTCGGAGAGTGAATACCGAAAGCGACGGTCAGGCGAAGTGGGAGTAACAGGAGGATATGTGTGACATACAGTGGGAATGACAGAAGAGAAGTGTGAAGGGGGATGGTCAGTGCGAGTTTCGTAGCATCTGATGTGATAGGGCAAAGGAAGTAGGATTGTAAGGGTAGAGGAGAAAGAAGGTGGAGGAGTAAAAATTGGAATGTGAATGACAGGGAAAACAGAGGACTTGGAGAAGAGAGATTGATGAACGATCAAACATCAATGTTTAGGAAAATCGGGATCTAGTTTCAATTGATAATTAAGAACATGTTTCTTGTTTTTTCTAACATTTGATTCCAGTTCACATCACACAGTCACTCTGTATTTATGTATCTCCATCAATTGCAGACATCAATGTTTCTCCCCCACCTGTGTTGTGTCATTATTTTGCTCTTCCTTTCAATATGAAGAACAATGGGCAATTATTCGAACAATTTGCTGTCAATTGAAGTTAGACATTTGATTTTTATTTGATATCCTCAAGTGTGGTTTTCACGTATAATTTAAAAGAATATTTATTCTCATCACTCTGTTTCATTGAAGCATACCTAATGAATGAGTCAATACCAATCATGCAGATGACAACGTCCTTGATCTCTGACAACCATGCAGGGAATGTTGCAAAGAATATTCTCCAGGTCACATGAAATACCATGTACCAAAAGGTAGTCCAATATTAATGACATACGAGCGTTATGAATAAGGCATGCAGATGGGTCAGAGAAAAAAATGCAGACATCATCTGCATGTTCAAAGTAGCTGTCACATAAAAATCTCAACTGGATCACTCAGTTAATTCACCGATATAAGAAAAACAAAAACAAGGGACTGGAATTCTCCATTTATCTTCTGAAAATAGCATCCATATTACTGGAAGAAAATCAGTGTTTGTTTGTGATATTCATAAATTTCATTTGCCTTTCTTATTAATTGCTGCATCTGCGCAGTACATTCTGCGTTTAATACAAGAAGACAGCAAGATTTGCCATCGTTAATGCACTTTGAATCTGTTTCCCATTTAAGTCATAATTTGACCTGTTATGTTTTGGCCAAAATGGACAACCTCGCACATAGCCCCATCAAACTCCACCTGCAAAGTTCTTCATCACGTTCCTGGCGTATCAATATTTATCTGTGAAGTCTGTCTCCTCATCAATGCCTGTATTCCAAACTCTTTCAGTATCAGTTCAGAGACAACCAGTGTGTCTGGAATCCCATGTAGGCCATACCAGAAATTGACAGCAGTTTCCTTCCCTAAAGGACATGAACGAACTACTTGGTTTTTCCTAACAATCGATTCATGGTCACTATCAGTATCGTGTTCAAATCTGAACTCAATCTCCACCATCTGCCGTGAATGTATTCAAAGCTAAGCCCTCAGAACACTATCTGGTGTTTTGATCAACAATTGAGCATTAACATGAGCGGTCATATGACGCCGATACGAATTCTGCACAATGCACCTATCTTGCGCCAGTAAGACATGTCCCAGGTTTGCTCTAATGTTATCCATGACATCCGTGTTAAAAAGGGTGGAAGGGTTTGCTTTTTAATCAACAACTTGTGGTGAATGGACATTGCAACCTGACGCAAACATTGCTCCACAAACCTTGAAATCCTCACCATGAAATGCCGCCACTTCGATCTTCAATTTGAATTTCTCGCTGCTTTACTAACTGTTGTGTACATACCACCACAAGCAAAAGTTGTGGAAGCTCTGAATGTGCTTTACTCCACTACGAACACCCTGGAGATGGAACACCCCATGGTCCTGTTTGTTATAACTGGTGACGTGAATCAAGCCAGTGAAGGGAAGGCGTTTACCCAGGGAAACCAATACATTATCTGCTCCACTGGGGACCGAACATTTTTGACAACTGCTACAACACTGTGAGGATGGCTACCGCTCCGTCCTCCAAATTCATTTTAGGAACTCCAAACATAGTGTCGTTTTTCTTCTTCCAGCTTACAGCCAAAAGCGCAAGCAAGAGACCATCTCGCGGATACAGGTCCAGTGCTGTTTTAAGGAGGCAGAGTTTCGACTCCAGCGCTGTCTGGAATCGGAAGACTGGGCCATGTACAAACAGTCTGCAGGTACCTTCGACGAATACGCCGTCACTGTCTTTATGAGCAAGTGTGCGGAGGACTGAATACCCAGGATGTCATTCTGGGTGCTCCCCAACAAGAAACCTTGGATGAGCCAGGACATACAGAACTTGGTAAAAACCAGGCGTGAGGCATTCAGATCAAGAGAGACACTCAAAGATAAGGAATCAAAGAATTATCTTCACAGACCCTTTAAGACAGCCAAGGACCAATACCGATCCAAACTAGAGAATCAGACGGTCAGTAGGCGAATTTGGTTCGGACTGAACGAAGATACATGTGCTAAAAAGAGACAGTGCATGATAGTAGACGATGGCATATCACTCACAGGTTGTCTCTACGCTTTTTATGCGAGTTTAAGCAGAATTTCGGTGGAGCGGTAACACCTCTGCTGGCGAGTCCCAACTTCCTGTCGAAACATTCTCTGCATCATAAGTACGATCAGGCTTACTTCATGTGAATCCAAAGAAAGCGATGGGTTCAAACGGAACACCATGCCTTGCACTCAGAGCATGCCAGAACAACTGGCAGAGGGGTTCTCGGACATCATCAATCTCGCCATGCAGCAGGCCATTGTATCTGCCTGTTTAAAGAGGGCCAACATCATTCCTATGCCTGAGAAGGCTCATGCAGCATGTCTCAATGACGAACGCCCAGTGGCCCGAACCTCGGTGGTCATGAAGTGCTTTAAAATGCTGGTCATGGCATTAATAAATTCCAGCCTCGCCACGACTCTTAACCCTCTCCAATTTGCATCTCGGACCAACAGATTCAAGTCAGATGCCATGCCCCTTGCCCTTCACTCCTCCCGCAAAAGACCTTGACAACAATTACAATTACGGATGAACCGTACTCATTGACTACAGTTCAGCTTTTAAAACTGTTAGCCCTTCGAGACTGACTGCTCAACTTCGTCATATCGGACTGAGCTCCACTTTCTGCATTAGGATCCTCGGTTTCCTGACCAACAGGCCAAAAATTAGTGAAGACAGGGGACAATATTTCATCATCACTGGAGCAGCCAACCCGCACTGCCCCATTTGCTGCGCACTCAGCCCCGACTTTACTCATTGTATATCCATGACTGATTCGCCAAATACCAGACTAATGCCATTTACTAGTTCGCAGATAACACCACCACAGTGGGTCGAACCCCAGAGAGTGATGAAACAAACTACAGTAGGGAGGTAGAAGACCTGGGAAAATGGTGCATTGAAAATGCTGGCAAAACCAAGGAAGTCATTACTGACTTTTGGCGGGATGGCACTCATGATTTACGCCACCCCCGACCCCCCTCCACACACACACACACACACATACACACATTTTTAGACTTTGGAACGAGGTGGAACGAGTTGAGAGTGTCATTCTCCAGGGCGTTTCATTCATAACAAGTTTTTTTGGACTGTTCACGTAGACACATTAGGTACAGAGGCCGATCAGCGTCTCTTCTTCCTCAGGCAGCTGAGCAAATTGGCATGACGCCAAATACGATGGTGATAGCTCTTACGAGGAGACATAGGTTTAAATTCAGGGTTGATAGATATAGGACAGATGTCAAAGGTAGTTTTTTTTTCACCCAAGGAGTCGTAAGGTCGTGGAACTCACTGACTGAAACAGCACTAGATTCGTCAAATGTAAAGGACGTTTAGATGGACGTTGGATAAACATATGAATTAAAATGGAATAGTATAGGATCGATTGGCTTCAGATCCATAGGTCCGCATGGCGTCTAGGGATGAATGGCCTTTTCATTTGAAGTTGAGTAAATTTATTGTCATATTTAAGTTGTTGCTAAATAGCTGAAGCTTGAAAATTATATTTTGAACTTTGGTTAATTAATTATGTTTAAAACAATGAAATGTTCATTAAATTGTTCAATCGTTTGCTCACTGTGTCTATTTAATCGTGCAGCAATCAACCACTTTGGAAATATGAGAGTGACAATGTATTTCTTTCAGTACTGACATTGAATATGCAATTGTCATCACTACAACATTGAGACAACGTGTAATTTTTCGCGATATTAAAAATTTACTTTATTAAATTTTGTATTGATTTCTTTGTAGTTCCATAAATTTCGCAGCAATGTTATTGTTTTCAGAGATAATGCAAATAACGTTCTGTTGAATACTTTTACTCACATCGTCGCATAGCCCAATACATGGAAAATCGTAAAGATTTCATTTGGATCAGTAAAACGGCTCCTAAAACTGTACAGAGAACATCCAAGCTGGGTCAGGACTATTATTTAAACATTCGTTTACAACAAATCATTTGGGATCCGCCTTTGGCATTGGGGTACCTAGCCAACAAACTATCACTGCTCTCAGTGTAAGTACAAATGCTTTCCAAATTAGACACCAATGACTGAACAACAACCAGGCCTTTCAGATTCATCTTCAGTCAGAGCCTGTTGCAGGGAGTAGATGCATGGTCACGAATTATCAGAATGCACCTCACAAGCTACTTATATTGGTGACAAGAGGTTTGCCTCTCATACTTCATTCATCTGCACCCTGGACCAGACCCTTGATGAATATATTAACAATTGAATAACCTCCTGTCGCACTTGTTGTCTCACAGTAAATCCTCTAAACTCCTTTCCACAAATGTCACCTTGATATTCGCCAATAGTAAAATATAATTTTACAACTGCGTGTATGGTCAGAGATTAATATATGGGTCATCTAAAATGCTTCTTAGTGGGTTTAACTCGAGATCGGTCCAGTAGAATGCATCTGTCAAAAAAAAGGCAAACGGCAAGGCAAGAATGACATCAGTAACTAAGTATTTGGGATTTTGTCGGGCTTCGGTCGTCACAAGCTTTGTACTGACACTCAGTTGAATATAACAATGTGCACCATAACTGGAAGTCTTAGCCTTACACCCCTCCAGCTTCCTGACATCACACAAGTCACTCCTTCATACATTTATCAATCCACAAGCTGGGTGATTCCGTTTGTGTTTCACCCCGACTTTCCAATTCCAAATTATCCTGTTCATCTCACTGACTCACGAATTTTCATTTCAGGGCGATGGATGTTGCTGTATTCTTGAACAAGTATGTCCCAAAATCCTATGGCTTATGGAATGGAAAACAGGAAGGCACGAGTCATTTCATTGTGAGAAACTCCATTTGGCGAAAGGCAGGTTTGAGTTAACAGGGCGAGAGTGATCATTACTCACAAAGGGTCAGTACAAGCCAGGACCCAGCACAGATGAGTAGCATCGCTCGGAGCACGTTCACTTACAGTCGCTGAGTCAAACAGCAAGTAAACAGACCCTTCCGCCCAACCCATGCTTGCTGACTCGGTATCCTAACCTAATCCAATCCCATTTTCTAGCATTTGGACCTCTAAAATATTCCGATTCATTTAAGCATGCAGATGCCTTTTATCTATTAAAATTGTACCAGTCACCACGACTTCCTCTGTCAGCTCATTCCATACACGCACCATGCTCTGTGTGAAAATATTGCCCCTTCAGTCCATTTTATATTTTCTCCTGTCATCCTGAACTTATGCCCTCTGGTTCTGGACTTCGTCACTCCAACGAAAATAATTTGTCTAATTGCCCTATCCTGCCCCTCATGTATTTTACAAACCTCTGCAGTGCTACCACTCAGCCTTCGTCGCTGTAGGGAAACAACCCCAGCCTATGCACCCTCTCCCTGTAGCTAAAATATTCCAACTCTGGCAACATCTTGTAAAATCTTTCTAAACTCGTTCAAGCTTCTCAACATCCTTTCGATTGGAAGGAAACTAGAACTGCACACAATATTCCAAAGCTGGCCTAACCAATGTCCTCTATAGCCGAAATATGATCTGATAACTCAGATACCCAGTGCTCTAACCAATAAAGGAAACCGTACCAAATGACGTCTTCACTACCTATCTAGCTGCGACTCTAATTTCAAGCAGCTTGGAACCTGCAATCCAAAGTCTCCCTGTTCAGCAACACTTTCTAGGATCTTACCATTGAGCATATAACTCTTGTTCTGATTGAGTTTCAGAAGTGCAGCATCACATATTTATATACGTATTCTCCATCATTCATTTTTCAGCACATTGGCATACCTGATCGAGATCCTGGTGCAATCTGAGGTAAACCTCTTCGCTGTCGACTGCACCTCCAATTTTACTATCATCTGCAAACTTTGCAGATATACCACTTATGATCACATCCAAATCGCTAAAAAAAATGACGAAAATTAGCGGACCCGGCATCGACCCGTGTGGCACAGCAGTGGCCTCCTGACTAAAAAGCAACACTTCATCATGCTCTGTCTTTTACCTTTGAGTCAGATCGGTCTCCTAATGGATAGTTATTCCGTATCCCACAAGATCTAACCTTGCTAAGCAGTCTCTCCTGAGGAATCTTGTTCGACACCTCACTGTTTTCAACATAGATCACGTCCTCCACTCTGTCATCATCAATACTCTTTGCTACTTCTTCAAAGACAACTCAATCAAGTATATGAAATATGACCTCCTACGCGCAAAGCCGTGCTGACTATCCTAATCTCCCCTTATATTTATAAATGTATGTAAATCCTATTTCTCAGGACACTCTTCAACAACTTGCCCATAACGATGTTAGGCTTAGTGGTGCATAGTTCCATGCCTTTTCCTTACTATATTTCTTAAAACTTAAAACACGTTAGCTAACCTCTAGTCTTCCAGCACTGCACCTATGAGTGTCGATTATACGAATATCTCAGCTCAGGGCCCAGCAATTACTTTCTTAGCTTCACTTAGAAATCAAGGCTGCACCTGATCTGTTCCCTATTTATCAACTTTTATATGCTTCAAGACATCCAGGACTTCCTCCCATGTAATATGTACATTTTCCAAGTTGTCACCATCAATTTGCCCACATTCTACATCTTTCATAGATGTAGGAGTTTCATGCTCCACAGGAAACACTGATGCAAAATAATTGTTTTCTATTTCCCCTACCTCCTGCGGCTCCATGCATAGGTCGCCTTGTTAATAGCGACATAGAAGGGCTTAGATGCTGGAATGCTGGAATTACTTCTCGAGATATGGAGAGACTGAAGAGCTGGTGGCGTCCGCAATGAAATTGATGCTCGATTCCCTCCCTCGCCATCCGTTTGTCTTTAATGTATTTATGAAATCCCTTTGCATTCTCCCTCACCCTATTTGGCACAGCTATCTCATATCCCATTTCGCGCTCCTGATTTCCCACTTAACTAACTTCTTACTGCCTTTGTTCTCTTCCGAGAATTTACTCGATCTCTTCTGCCTATTCCTCTCATATGTTTTCTTCTTTTCCATAATCAAAGACCAATTTACTCTCGTCATCCAGCAGTCAAGACACCTACCAGCGTTTCTTTTCAACTGAAGAGGAATACACTGTCTCTGGCCTCTCGTTCTCTCATTTTTGAAGGCTTCACATTTTCTAGTTCTTCATCAACAGGTCAAAATATGCCACAATCAGCCTTCGAATATTTTTACCTTATACAATCAAAATTAGCCATTCTCCAACTTAGGGATTCAATTATTAGATTCGGCGTTATGGAGACGCAAACAACGATGCCCAGTCGTGAAGAATGTCCCTTCTGCGCCTTGAGGGGGGAATTTGTTACCAGAAACTCATGCCATGTGGCGGTGATTGCTCGGTTTTGAAAAGTCACCAAAAACAAAATGACGATTTAACAAATATCAACTTTTTCAGCTCCATGGCTGCATTTTCCATCATTTCGAGCAGCCTGACAGCAACAGATGAATGACTGCACAACTCCGAGGTCCAGGATATTCTGGGTGTGGTATACTTGTTTGGACGTCCTTTACCTTAATGCTGGGAATATTAAACGCCAGAGAGATGAGGTAAGGGAGTGGATTGACATGTGGAATTGAGACTTTTTTTTACCATTGCTGAGACTTTGTTGAGGGAGATCAGGACGCGCGAATCAGTATTCTGGTAAATGTAAACTCGAGCCAGGACAGGACAAGGTATAAAAGAGCAGGATTTCTTTCATATTAATTAAGGAATCAGTTACAACAGTAAGGACGGATGATATCTTAGAGGGGTTTTCAAATGAGGCTTTGTGCATAGAGCTCCGAAAGAAGAAGAAAATATACACAGTGCTGAGGATATATTATTGACTGCCAGTAAAAAGGAAATACAGCAACAGATGTCTAGACAATTCGTTGGGGTGTGTAAAAAAAACAATAATACTCATGGATTAAATTCCACACATTTATTGAAGAAATCTACTGTTATTAAGGCGCGGGGGGGGGGGGGGGTGGTTGTGCGGAGACTTGTTTTGAATTTTATTTTAGAGACTTTTTTAAAATACCTGTAGCTAGAAGCCACAAGAAGGGACAGCGCAGCGCTGGGCCTTACTGTTGAAAATGAAGCCAACAAGGTATTACAGGCAGAATTACAGGAGGGAATATTGGGACCAAAAACTTTAACATGATAATTTTTACATTTGTTACGGAAATGACAAAAATAAAAGATGGTTGTAATTATTGTTTTCTAGATTAAGGAGACAGATTTAATTTAAAAAAAGACAGGATATGCCGCAAGTCGTCGAGAGCAATTACATTTGGGTCAAGTTGTAGTAGAACAGTGTTTTGGCTGTGGGGGAGGACACCTCGTGCTCAAAAGGGATTTGTCAAGCGTATGGGCCCAACATGTTGCATCTAAGATCAAATTTAGGAAAACAAACCCAGGCAGCATTGATTGCCTGGAAATATTAAGAACGGAATAAAAACATAAAGAGAAGCTTAAGTTTGGTATAACGTGAGCAGATGAACCGAGGTCATGTCAGCCCAGAGCAAATGTAGGGCTGGACGTAAGGAAGTAAGTAGAAAACCAAAATGTTGGTATGATGAAACACCAAGGGCTATGATTAACAAGAATCCCAAAATAGTCTTTCGGTATATCAAGGGGAAGAGGATAACGCAGGAAAGAATGAACCTATGAAAATAAAACAAATGGGAGGAAGTAAGTAGGTACGGGAATTATGTTTTGTTATAGAAATTGCCTCTCTTGTTTAACGGAAGAAGAAGACTTATGTGACAATAATACGAGGTTGCTCAGATAAGGCGACGGAGAATTACAGATGAGTGAGAAAGGATTTAAAGAGAGAGTTCAGATGAGCAAAGAGAGGGCATGCGAAGTCTTTAACAGGTACAATAGACGCGAACCATCAAGCCTTCTCTTGGTAGGTAATGGATAAAAAGATAACGAATGTAGGAATAGGGCCAGTCAAAAACAGAAGTGGGAAGTTGTATGTGGAACCAGCGGAGTTTGGATAGCGTCTAAATGATTACTTCTCATCGGTTTTCAGTCAGGAAAAGAAACATCCTGAAGAGGAGAAGAGTGAGATACGAGACAGTTGACCAACAAGGATCGAGATTAGTGAGGAAGAGGTATTATTAACTCTGGATAGACTGAAAATAGACAACTCGCCTAGATGATAGAGGATTAATCCGAGGATTTTCTGGGAAGCAAGCGAGGAGGTTTTGGAACCTTTGGCCTGGATCATTGAGTTTTTATTTTCGACAGTATAGTACCAGAGGGCTGGAGGAATGCAAATGTTGTGCCCATGTTCAAAAGAGCCATTGGAGATAACCCAGTTAATAATAGACCAGTGAGCCTTATTTCATTTGTAAGAAACGTTTTGGATAGGATTATGAGATATAGGATTTACAATCATCGAGCAAGCAACAATTTGATTGCAGATCGTCAATATGGATTCGGCAAAAGCAGGTTATGTCTGAAAAATGTCATTGCGTTGTTTGAGAAGGTGACCAACCATGTCGACGAGGGTCGGGCAGTTGTTGTCGTGTACGTAGACTTCAGTAAGGGCTTTGATCAAGTTCCATATGGTAGGTGTTTGGAGAAACTGCAGAGGCACAGGATTGAAGGTGATTTAGCAGCGCAGATTAGCAACTGACTTTTTTAAGAAGGAAGCGAGTGGTGGTTGATGAAATATATTCACCTTGGATTCCGGTCACAAGTGATGTGCCACAAGAATCTGTTTTGTGACGACTGCTATTGGTCATTGTTGCAAGCGTCTTCGACATATGTATGGGTGGATGGATAATTACGTTTGCGGATGTCACTGAAGTCGGTGGAGTAGAGGACAGTGTGGACGAATGTTGCAGGTTGCAGAGGGACTTGGATACACTGCAGAATCTGGCGGAGACGTTGCAGAGTTCAATGCAGATAAGTGTGAGGCAGTTCACTTTGAGATGATTAACATGAAGGCAGTATAATAGCTAAATGGAAAGATTCTTGGTAGTGTGGATATGCAGAGGGAACTTGATGACCATGTGCATAGGCCTTTGAAAAGTGCCACCGATGTTGATAGTGCTGTTGAGAGGGCATATGGTACCTCAGGTTATATTGTTAGAGGGATTGAGTTTTGGAGCCGTAATCCTTTGCTGCAACAAAAGAAAAGCTTGTGCAGCCGCACTTTGAATATTGTGTACATTTCTGTTCGCCCTATTACAGGAAAGATGTGTAAGCATTGGAAAATGTTCCGGGGACATTTAGGATGATATTGCCAGGTCTGGACGGAAGGTCTTATGAGGAAAGGCTGAGAGACTTGGGTCTGTTCTCATCGGAGAAAAAGGATAGGAAGGGATTTTATGGAGACATATAAGATGATCAGAAGATTAGATAGACCGTGGAAGTGCCTTTTTTAGGATGATGACGTCAGCTTGTATGAGGGGGCATAAGTGCAAATTAAGAGGTGACAGATTTATGACAGATTTTAGAGGCAGGTTCCTTACTCAGAGAGTGGTAAGGGCATGAAATGTCCTGTCTGACAATGTAGTTATCACCACCACATTAAGGAGATTTAAACAATTCGTGAATAAGCTACGAGATGATGATGGAATAATGCGTGAGAATGCACTTAGATTAGTTCACAGGTCTGCACGACATCGAGAGCCGAAAGACCTGTTCTGCCCTGTATTGTTCTATGTTCAATGTTCCTTTAAGGACCAAAGCTGCAACCTGAACACGGAACCAGCTAATACGTTAAACATGTACTTCATATCCGTCTTCAGCTTGGGGAAGCAGTAACTGGATTCAGGAAGATGGATAGTTTGATCCTTGAGCATATTGATGCAGATGGTGGTGATTAATCGGAAGTTTTGCTGAAATAAACAAATCCTCAAATCTGGCTGTGTTGCATTTTAGTCCGATTTTGGAGATTAGGGAAAAAAGTACATGCTCTGAAACATTTTTATTTATTTTGTCTCTTGCGAAAAGGACAGCATCCAACGTAGTTTCCACTTTCACGCAGAGTGGTCGAAATAAACACGGCGAAGAAATGCCACCAAGTCTCACATCAGTGGGAAGGAAACAATTGGGGAATCTGAAAGCTATTGAGCCTGGATCGTGAGTATCTTCACGTCTGGAAAACTTTTTTTTTAATCATTGAGGGAAGCAACTGTTACGGGGAACCTACAGCAAATTTGAATCAAGGATTATCAGATCAAACAAAGTTCAATTTATATTCAGTGTATTCTCCCTGAAGCGCTGTTGTTCGTATGCCTTATGGTATCAGTCTGTTCCGATTCCTCTGTTCGTGAGAACAACAACCTGTCTACTATTGGAGTGAGAATCACTTCGTAATGCAGATCACTGGTTCAATGAATTTATAAATGCTACACCAATAGCCATAAATACGTGAGAAGCAGAAATCCAATCAATATTTGGTAACGTTCAATGAAATTATTTCTCACTGTTTGAAACATTACAGAACTGTTTGGTTTGTCATGGCCCGGTTTCAAATATCTGTCTTTGGCAGATGTCTATTGAAACTGCCTTTGCCTCTATCTATGGAAATAATATATTTTCCAACATATTCATTCCCAAATAAAGAATCAATACTGCAGGCAGTCCTCCAGATGCAATGTGGCCAATTTCTTAATCCAGTTGAAGCAATACATCACTCTTCTTGTGTATAGATACTCTGACAATAAAGATTATTTTCCCACTTGATTTCCAAACAGATTGCTGACTTGTCTGTGAGACGTCAGCAGATTATAGATAAGGACACTTTAAGTTTTATTGGCCTCTGTACTTTGCTCTTTTTTACGATTTATGAAATATACAGCTCCTCTATTGCTGCAACAATCTGGATAACTTCACGTTTCCGCATCATATGTTATTAACATGATCGTTCCCACGTGGACGACTGTTCCGTCCTCACATATCTTTACACCCTCCGCACAGCACACATTCACACAAGAATGATCTATTAAATCCTTCAGGACAAAGTGGGGACTCCAAATGTTTGAGATCAGAGTTGAAAATGTGTTGCTGGAAAAGCGCAGCAGGTCAGGCAGCATCCAAGCAGCAGGAGAATCGACGTTTCGGGCATGAGCCTGAAGAAGGGTCCATGCCCGAAACGTCGATTCTCCTGCTTCTTCGATGCTGCCTGACCTGCTGCACTTTTCCAGCAACACATTTTCAACTATCAAATCCTTCACTCTGTTTACTTGTCTTTTCGTGAATAACTAATCCATATGAGTACATTCATAATGATAGAATTATTAGGGTAGAGAAGCCGATAGTGCCATCACATGCTCTTCTAATGGACACATTACAACCACCCTCCTGCTTTTCCTCTCTACACTACCTGACTCCTCCTGATATCAGTCTACATTTTTTACTTCTTTATTTGAAAATCAGTTTAACCGTACTCGTTGAAGAACAACCTCCTCTGAGTAAATATATTCAGCAGAATCAAAGGACATGAATTAAGTGCATCACCTCGTCATTCAAGTTGACTCTCGGTAGCCTTTTGCAGTCAACGTTCAGTTGACAACGTTCAGATTTTCCATTCTTCATCTCGCTTGTTAGCTGTTTTAATTGGTGTTGTTTAATTCTCTGTTGACACCTTACTACTTAAGATGGAAATACATTTGCTACGGAAAGGTCGTGGCAGATTTGCGCCAAAGGCCCGTATAAGGAATTCAGCACTAATTCAGCCACACCCTCTGTAAATTAATGAGCAGGCACAAGGGGCTCAAGAGCCTTGTCCTGTTCCTATGGTCTTGTGTTTCACTTTTCAGTTCCACGACAGTCATACAGTCAATTGCAAACTAATTTCAGCAGAAAATTATTAAATTAAATTAAATTACATGAAATGTCTGAGTGGCAGTACCAATTCTTTCGTGACAAAGAAAAAGCTGAGTAGCTACGTGGAAGAGTTACGCTGTTCATGCATAAGGAAGGGGACAGCTTGTTTGCCATCACTCCCACAACATACACTGCCTCTACTATCAACTCCCATAGAAGCAAAATGTACCAGCTACAAGATTTATTTCAGGTAATTACAAATGTCTATGCGACAGGTCCTCAAAGCCACATTCATCTGGAGTGGCAAGGGCAACAGACAAGTAGGAACACCTGCCAATTACACGGAAAGCCAAGATCCATCCTGACATGGGATATATCTTTATTTCATGTATTTCACTTTATGAAAATCCTGGAAATCATTCTCTAACATTATTGTGGGTGTCCCTGCACCAAACTGGCTAGAATAGATCAAGTAGGCAGCACACGACAACCATGTCCAGAACAACTGCAACCTATGCAATAAACGATAGCTCAGCCAGAAATGTCTGAAACCAATCAATGAATAATAAAATAATATTTCTCTATTTCGAATATAGGTTTCCGTTGCTGAGTTTGTGAAATGTTTATCTTGTTCTTAAGTTTCAGGAAATGAATAAGCGATTTGATTGAAATGTGAACTATTCCAAATGGCAAACGCTAAGAAATTATTTGTGAAAGTGTGGAAGTCCAAAACGAGGACAGAATCTCAAGAAAAGGGGCAACTTATTTGGGACTGAAATCATGTGAAATCAGTGAAAAGTTCACAGAAATATGGAGGTCATCAGGTTTTCAGCTGGTCACAGAGTTATGGGAGCAGAAGTGCCGGACGATGTTACAGATATGAAGAAGCTGTAAAAGAACAGAGAGAGTGCCTCTATCGGGATGGTTGTCTCGGCTGGAAGTTAGAGAAGTCTGTAGAAACTCAAAGATTTTCAAAAATATCGGGAGGACTAGACGAGCTTGAGGAGTTCATAGTGGTAGCGATGTATGTAATAGCTGGAATGCATTCCAGAGATATTGAGGGATACCATGCTGAAGGAATCCACAGTGATATGGAGGGATGTAGATGCTGATGATCGGTGGGTTGGAGAGGTGGAAGATGCAACGGTTGGAGGAGGTTACAGAGATAAGGAGAAGTGTTGCGATTAGAGAATGTTACAGAGATAGGAAGCTGTGTACCGGCTAAATGAGGTAATAGAAATAAGGAGGTTTGTTGTGGCTGGCTGAAATTCCAGAGTTAGGTCGGGTTTAGGGATATGGAGGATTTTAAAAAGATAGAGAAATGTGGATGGTTGAGAGGAGGTTACACACATTCGGAAATGAGTCTGGTCTGTAGAGGGTTTCACATATCGGCAGGAGTACATGGATAAAGTCGGTATATGATATAGAGAAGGAATTCGGGACTCGAGAATATTAAAGACATAAGGAGGAGGTGTCGGTATCGAGAATGTTTCAGAGATGGAGAGAGGGATGCATGGCCGGGAGGACAGTGAAGATGTCTGGAGTGTTGCACAATCTGCTGGAGGTCACAGAGAATGGGTGTTGTGCAGGTGTTGGAGAAGTTTATAGAGAGATAGCGACAGATGTATGTACTCGAGGAGTTTATGATGATGTTAATGCCAGAGGAGCAGTCTGGTACAACGATGGGATGCGTTATGCAGGTTATGACAGATATAGGGAGGTGTGTAGGTGTTGAAGCAGAATGCAGAAAGCGGAAGAGATACATGGATTGGAAAAAGCTGTAATTAGCTGGAGGGATATAGATGCTGGAGGAGGTGACAGAGAGAAGGAGGATATTAGGTTTAGGGCAGGGTACAGAAAAAGGGACGATAGTAAAATCGGCAGAGAATTAAATCAACGATGAGGACTGAATGACATGTGGCCGTTACAGAGATAAGAAGGATTGTTAGAGCTGGAAGACGTTGTGGAGGTATACAGATTGGACTGTATGACAAACGACAGACCCTTCTGCCCTCAATGGTTGTGTCGACCTTTTATCCTACCCTAAAGTCATACTAACCAGCATATGCTTCATTCCTTCATCATATATGTGCCTATCCAAGAATCGCTTAAATATCCCTAATGCATCCGACGTTACTACTACTGTTGTAAATGCATTCCACACATAATCCACTCTCTGTGTAAAGACCCTACTTTTGGGATCTCCCCTAAACTTCCCTCCAATCACTTTAAAATTATGCCTCCTTGTGATAGCCATTTCTGCCGCGTGAAATCGTCTGAGTGTTTACTCGACCTATGCCTCGGATCATCTTGCACAAATCTAGCAAGTCACCTGCTCCGCTCAGTCACTCCGAAAAGAAAAAACATTCCTCAACCTCTCTGTTTGAGGCATGCCCTCGAGTCCAGGCAGCATCCGGATAAGTCTCCACTGAATATTCTCTGAACCTGTGACATCTTTCCCAAAGTTAGACGACCACAACTGAACACAGTATTTCAAGCGTGTTCAAACAGAGGCTTCATGGATCTGCAGCATAGCCTTGTGTCTCTTAAAATCATTCCATCTGCTCATGAAGGCCACCACACTATACGCCTTCTGAAAAACCCAAGAAACTTGGTGGCAAATTTGCGGGATCTATGGGCGTGGAGATCCTTCTGTTCCCTAACGTTGCTTAGAAACCTAACTTCAACACTGTGATCTGCACTGAAATTCGACCTTCCAAAAAGAATCAATTCACGTGTTTCCAGGTCGAACTCCATTGTCCAATTATCAGCCATATTCTGCATCCTGTCAATGTATCATTGAAACCGACAACAATTCCCCAAATTCTGCACAACCCTACCAGGTTTCATGTTACTGGCAAACCTATTATCCCATTCTTCCACTTCTTTATCCAATTCATTTATAAAAATCGCAACAAGTTGAAGTTCTAAACAGATCCCTGCAAAACACTGCAAGCCATTCTCTTGCTCCTCACGTAGGTGCAGAATGCCGTGGGGTTTTCCTTAATCTTCCCATTTTTTCGTGTGTTCTTCTAGCTCCGAGTAGTCCAATCAACAGATCCTTCGCGGCTACCTACAAGCATTCTCAAGCTCTGTCTAACCATTGCTACTACAACCTTAGGAAAGATACCTTCTTCCTTTTGACGAAATGTCCACATGTCAGGTGACTGTTTTGAGATCCACGATACACAACATACTTAACAAACGTTGGCGCCTGCATTTGTCTAGAGGAGAGAGTGAGCAGTAGAGGACAGCTGGAATGTGAAAAAAACCGAGTTCCAGGCTGAATACTTTCCATCTACTAATTCTTTCTTTCTTCTGTGGGCCTGCCAAATCTGTATCCAGATAACCAGATTTCCATGCATTCGACGCCTGCTTACGTTCTGAATGAGCTTACCCCTGGGAACATATTCAAAAGTCTCACAAAATCCACATACAACAAATCCACTGCTTTAGCTTCATCAACTAGCTTTGCCAAATTCTCAAAGAAGTCAAACGTGAAGCATGACTTGTCCCTCGCAAAGCCATGCTGACTGACACTAATCACACTATGCTTTTCCAAAGTATGATAATTCCTTCTTCTCAGAATCATGGTTTAGAATTTGCCGAACACTGATGCAAGACTGATAGGTGTAATGATGAGAGCCGTCTCTATTCTCTTTCTTTGAACAAGTAAACAACATTTGTCTGGCACTACCAATCATCTGGTCCTACTCTATTGCACGGTGAGAATCCAAATATCTTCACGAAATGCGCAGCAATCTTTTCTCTCGGTTCCTGTAGTAACCAAGGCTACATCCGATCTGGTCCAGATGATTCATCTGTACTCAAGTGCTTAAACACTTCCAGCACATCCATTTTCTGAATAGAAACCTTTTTGAGCAGATCAGCCTGTTTCACGCTGTCCTCACAAAAAGACAAGGTACTCCTCAGTAGTGAATAATGAGCCAGCATAGTCAATAAACACTTCCACTCTGGCCTTCAACTCCAGGCACAAATTCCCTTCACTATCTCTGATCGGCACTTACCTCAATCTGGCCATTCTCTTGCTCCTCGCGTAGGTGCAGAATGCCTTGAGGCTTTCCTTAATATTCCCATTTTTTCGTGTGTTCTTCTAGCTCTGAGTAGTCCATTCATCAGATCTTCCCCGGCTACCTTCTTGCATTCTCGAGCCCTGTCTGATCATTGCCACTGCAACCTTACCTTCTTCCTGTTGACGAAGTGTCCACATGTAAGCTGACCGTTTTCAGATCCTCGACACACAACAGACTTCACAAACGTAGTTTCCTGCATTTGTCAAGAGGTGAGAGTGAGCAGCAGAGGAAATCTGGAAAGTGAGGAAAACCGTTTAAAAACTTACATCAGGCGTCAGGGCCTCCATTTGTCAAGAGGTAAGAATTAGGAACGCTCTCTGTTTTCCAAGGAGCAACAGAGAGGGAGACCAAAACGAGGAGCAAAGGACTGTTGGGAATATATGTTGGCACAGGCTGAATCCCGAGGCACTAGACTTGTTGTGTCTCCCACCCGTCCTTCTCTCTAACCAATAAAAGGACTCTCGGAGTGTTGCTGAAATAAAATGTTTTATTTGTATTTCTTGTGCATCACGTGATAGATTAAAAGTTTGCTTTTAGTTGGTTAGTTGATTTGGAATATAGAGGAGGTCTAGAAATAATTTAACTCAAAAATTGGTGTAAATTAATCAAATAAGTAGAAATGGCTGTCCAGGTGATGTGCTGTATCTGTATGATATAGGAGTTGGCTGATTCCTTTGTGAACAGCAGTGACCACATCTGCGGCAAGTGTTTGTTGGTGAAAGAAATACGGATCAAAATAGATGATCAGGATCCGAACTTCAAACACTGAGGCACATCCAGGAAGGGGAGAGTTACCTTGACGCATTGATTTAGGAGGTAGTCACAACCGGAAAACTAAGTAATTCAAACTCAGTTAATGGTCAGGGGCAACAGGGTGAGATTGTAAGTTAGGCAGATAGGAGGATTCGGAGGTCAGTATTGGAGGAGGCTCAGCCCTGGGCCATGTCCAATAGGTACGAGACTTTGCCAACTGTCTGGATGGGGAAAAGGGCTGTGGACAGGATGAGCCATCTGACCAAAGCACCATGTTGCCAAAGGCCGTACAAGAGAGGGGAGCAAAAAGACAAGTAGTTATCATTGGGGATTCTGGAATGGGGGGACAGATAGAATCCTTTGCGAGCCAGACCAGGAGTCCTGCGTGGTGTGTTGCCTTCCGGTGCTAGGGACCAGGACATATCCGACCGGTTGAAAGGATTTTGGAGCGAGAGGGGACGTATCCAGTTATTGGGTGTCATGTTGGCACTAACAACATAGATACGACTAGGAAGGAGGACATGTTTGGGGATTATGAAGCACTAGGAAGATAATTGAAGGGCAGGTCCTCAGGGGTCATAATCTCTGGATTACTACTTGTGAAAGGAGTTATTTGGCATAGACATAAGAATAAAAGAGAAGTAAAGACGCGGCGAAGAGGCTGGTGAAGAAAGAGGGATTCAATTTCATGGGATATCGACATCAGTTTTGGAACAAGATGGCACTGGTGGGACGGCCTTCACTGATCTAGAACCAGTTCTGGCGAAAAGGATAATTACGGTGGTCACTAGGACGTTTATGTCGAAAATCGGGGCAAGGGATTAGGAAAGCAACAGGGGGAATGGAGCTAATCAGAAAGATAAGAAGCAGGATAGCATGTGTGCAGAGTTTATGTTCAAGGCTGGCTAGGAATGAAATAACAAAGAATGATCACTTAGGACATATGATTCGAGATGTTGTAAAACATGGAGATAACGAAATTAGCGTTATGGCGCTTTACCACAATGCTCATCGTATTCGTATCAATACAGAAGATCTAATGGCACAAATCACCGTGAATTATTCTGATGTGATAGACATCACAGAGACGTCGTTGCAGTGAGTTCAGGATTGGCAATTAAACATTCAAGCATTTACAACCTAACGAAAAGACAGGAAGCTAGGCAGAGGTGGCGGGGTTGCCTTAAATTTACAGCCCTGAGTGACATAGCGTCAGATGATGTGGAGGTGAGGATCCACAAAAGCCAAAAAAGAACCTGAATTGGAATTATGCGCAAACTTCCCAGTAGTGGTCAGCATCAGGTACGGAAGATATACCAGGAAATGCATGTGGCATTTTATAAAGGCAATGTCACAGAGATCACGGTGGACTTCAATATGGAGGTGGACTGGCTGAATAATATTGCCAGTGGATCCAAAGATAGGGTATTCATGGAATGCTCACAGGATGACGTTTTGGAACAGCTTGTAATGGAGCACGAGGGAGCAGCCTATTCTAGACTTAGTTAAACTTAATGAACCAAACTTTACAAAAGATCTTAAAGTAAGGGAACAGGCAGGAGACAGCGATTATAATAATGGTAGAGATCAGGCTGCAGATTGAAAGGGAAGGCAAAATTGGATGCAATGATATGACAGTTAAATAAAGGTAATTACAGGGGCATGAGAGAGGAGCTGATGAAGATCGACTGGCAGCAGAGCCCAGTGGGAAAGACAGTAGATCAACAATTGCAGACTTTCTGGGTGTAATTTAGTACACAGTGCAGAGTTGAAAATGTGTTGCTGAAAAAGCGCAGCAGGTCAGACAGCATTCAAGGAGCAGGAGAATCGACGTTTCGGGCATGAGCCTTTCTTCAGAAAAGAAATTACTGAAGAAGGGCTCATGCCCGAAAAGTCGATTCTCCTGATCCTTGGATGCTGCCATACCTGCTGCGCTTTTTCAGCAATACATTTTCAACTCTGATCTCCAGCATCTGAAGTCCTCACTTCCTCCTACACAGTACAGAGAGTCATCCTAAAGAAAAGAATGGTTATCCAGTGAGGAGTTAGACAGCCATGGTTGACAAAGGAAGTGAGAAAATGCATCAAAGAAAAAGAGAGGTGTTATAATGTCGTCAAGATCAGTAGAAATTCAGAAGATTGCGAAGACTGCAAAAACAAGCAGAGGATAACAAAGAGAGAAATAGGGAAGGAGTGGATAAAATATGAAGGTAAACTAACCAGAAATATTAGAAATGATAATGCATGTTTTCAATACGTGAGATACAAACAAGAGGCAATAGTAGAAATTGGGCCCCTCCAAACTGATGCTGGAATGTAGTGCTGGGATTTTGGGAAATAACTGAAGAACTTAATAAGTACTCTGTGTCATTGTTCACAGTGGAAAACAAGAGTAATATCCCAACAACTCGGGCGAGTCAGGAAGCATAGTTCAGTATGATAGCCATTACAAAGGAGAAAGTGCTAGAAAAGCTAAAGGGTCTAAAATTGATATAGGCTACATCCTAGAGTTCTGAGAGAAGTGTATGAGATGATAGCGGAGGCGCTGATAATGATCTTTCACAAATCACTGGAGTCAGTGTAAAGTCCCAGATGATTGGAAAACCGCTGTTTCAACCTGCTTGTTCAAGACAGGATCAAGGCCAGAGATGGAAAATTATATGCTGATCAGCCTAACCTCGGTTGTCAGTAAAATTCCAGAATCCCTCATTAAGGATGACATTTGTGAAATCTAGTAGGTCCAGGGTCAGATTAGAAATAGTCGGTATAGATTTGTCAAGGGGAGGTCGTGCCTTACAAAACTTTTAGAATTCTTTGAAGAAGTAACAAGTAGGTTAATATGGGAAACCCAGTGGATGTTATCTGTCTGGACTTCCAAAAGGCTTTTGGTAAGGTGCCTCACCGGAGGTTGCTGAGAAGATGAGGAAACAATGGTGTTCGAGGTGAGCCACTGACATGAATTGGGATTTGGTTGTCTGACAGAAGGCCAAGAGTTGGGATACAAGTTTCTTTTTCGCAATATCAACTGGTGACAAGTGGTGCCCCAGAGGGTTCAGCGTTGGGACCGCAGATGTTCACTATATATATTAATAATTCGGATGAAAGGACTGGGGCATTCTGGCGAAGTTTGCCGATGATAAGAAGTTAGTCGGACAGTCAGGTAGTACCGAGGAGGCGTGGAGGCTGCAGAAAAATTTACACAGTACAGGAGAGTGTTCTCGGAAATGACTGATAAAGTTCAACGTGAGCACGTGTGAGGTCTTGCACTTTGGAACAAAAGATTGCTGGCATAGGTTACTTTTTTTTAAATTGTGAGAAAATTCATGAAGCCAAAGTACAAGGGGATAGGAGAGTACTAGTGTAGGATTCTCAACAGATTGGTTTGCAGGTTGAGTCCGTGATTAAGAAAGCGAATGTAATTTTGTCATTTTCCTCAAGGCGGTTGGAATGTAAAAGCAGCGACGTGCTTCTGAGACTTTATAAAGCTTTCGTTAAGCCTCATTTAGAGTAGTGTGTCCACGTTTGGGCTGCACAGCTCAAGATGGACGTACTGGCACTGGAATGTGGCCAGCCAAGATTCACCTGGATGATCCCTGAAATGGGATACCTAAAATATGAAGAACGGCTGAGGATCCTGTGACTCTCTTCATGAGAGTTTGGAAAATTGAGGAGAGACCTGATGGAAACTTACAAAGTAATGCATGGCTTAGAGAGGGTGGACGCTGGGAAATTATTGCCATTTGAGGGTAGATTGGGGCCCATATGCAAAGCCTTAAAATTAGAGTGGGTGGCATTGAAATGGAAATGAGGAAACATTTCTTTAGCAAGAGAGTGGTGGACCTACGGAATTCATTGCCAGGGAGCGTAGTGGAAGCGGGATATTGGGTGCCTTCAAGGCACAGATTCATAATATTTTGATCTCGCAAGGAATTGCGTGTTCCGGGGAGACTGTGGGTGAGTGGAATTGAAACGCCCATCAGCCATGACTAAATGGTGGTGAAGACTTGCTGGGCCGAATGGCCTTGATTCCACTCCCCTGTCTTATGGTTTCACGTCTCACCCCACTCGTGACACTCTCATATGCCACAGTAGTAAGTGAAGCACTAAATCCAATATCACCGTGCCTCGAGTCGGCTTTCTACACATTGAGTTAGGAATCCTACTGGGAACACCTGACGAATTTACTCCATGCATTTGAACTAAGGAGAGTGCAATCAATCTCAGGAAGCTGAAGCCAGCCATGACAACAACATTTGCCTCCGTTTCCATGGCAGAGTCTGTAAAATATCTCCAACGAAGTGACTGCTCCTTTCCTGTTTCTGACTTCCACCCATATGGACTCTGCAAACAAACCAAACACTAAGATCTCCCTTTCTGCAGCTGTGATACTATCCTTGATGAGCAATGCAATACCCCCACCTTTTAGTACATACAGACCTATTCCTTTCGAAATGTCTAAACCCTGGTATATCGAACAGCCAGTCAAAGCCATCAATGCCTACTCCATTTTATTTCAGTCTGCTTAAGAGCTTCATAGTCCATCTTGTTCACTTCCATACCTCCGTCTTCCTTTGTCCAATTAAACAGATTTGAAGCACTCTTGTAACAAACTATCAAGTTCTACAGCTTCATGTACGGATTGTCCCCTTGGTTTCTCATTGGCGCTCATTGGCCCCCCGTTGTTCTGTTCCGCTTGAAGTATATGCAGAATACTTTGGCATTCTTGTGAAATTTGACTGCTTGCATTTGACCATGCTCCGATGATAGTCAGTCGACTCTGTGTGAATTTTCACTGCCATCGCCTCTGATATTTTTGAATCACAAGTAAACAGAATTTTCACATGCGAAAATCTTGGCTCTATGAAGACAGACATGAAAATGACTGTTTAGATTCACTTTAAATTCGCAATCCTCTGCGAAAATAATGATGCAATCCGGATATTCACAATTCCACATTTGCCCCTGCATTCACTTACCTTTCAAATATTGATGGAAGCCTTTGTACGACCAAATGTTTGTTGCTGGTTTGAATTTTTCTTCCTTTTCTGGCCCTAATCAGATAATTAGTCGCCTGTTGCTGTGTCCGAAATGTCTCCACATCCATAATTTTCACAATATCTGGCATGTCTGTGAGCCGCTTCCTTTGATCTAATGCAATCTTTAACTTGTATCGTTAAATATCGTTAAGCCATCTAACTATTTTGTTGTTTGTACTGATGTGGGTATATGTGTATTGTTCATATTACACTGTTTATTTTTAAAAAGTCATTGTTTACCTGCCATTATTTTTTTGGAAATCCTTTTACAGAAGTCAATTTGCCTCACACAACTTCATGGCTTGCATGACTCAAGTTTATAATCGTAACTTCAAATAAAAACAAATGTTTTATATTTAGGCGTCTGTTAAAAATCATTATGTTATGATCGCTGTTCCCAAAATGCATTCCAGCCCAAGGTTTTCGGTTAGCTCCTCTGAACAATTCCTACATAGCTTGTTCTCCAACTTAGTGGCAACATATTGTTAACTTAAAACATCGAACACATGCTCAACAGAACCATTTCACCCATCATGAACATTCGCTTGGATTAGCACAGCTTAGCTGCAATTTGAAGCTCTCCATTATTCATGCAGTACCCACAAACGTATATACATACTTTTCTGATTTATATCTTACGCAAAGTTTGCATTTCATTTTTCACTTTGACATAAAACTTTTAACAATGTTTACTTTATTTTGGTGTTTCTCAGCAACACGTGATAGATTCTGTGGAATCTGAGAAATGTTGTTTTGGGTAGTTTAATGGGAGATTCGGGCGAGATATTTTGCGAGGTCGATCTCGACGTTGAGCTCAACGCTCCTTATTCGTTCTTTCCAAGCATCATTGAAACATTTTCACCAGAAGTTCCCATATGCTGACTGTGAAGAGAAGCACAATTAACTCTTTGAACAATACTGTGCATTCCTACATGCAATGAACACTGCTTGGCCCGAAGTGGGAACCCTACAGCAGGCTGGCAAAGTGTTGTCGCTGCTCTACGGGAACTTGGTGAGAACACACCTGCAGTATTGTGCACAGTTTAGTCTCCCTCGCAGAGGAAAGGATATTGTACCATTGGAAGCAACTCAGAGTGGGTTCCCTCAAGTAATTCCTGAAATGATGGCGGTCACCTGTAAGGAATAGATAATCAGGTTGATCCATTGCCAATTCGAGGTTCCAAGGATGAAACATTCTCGTACTTTTCCCCACCAAACACCGGAAGGAGTTAGCAACAGACGCTAATTACAGGAGGAATCCATCGCGCTTCTCGAGCCTGTTTCACGTAACAGCAGAAGTACATGCAGAACTTTATGCTAATACAGAGGAACTGGACGAAGCAGTCCAGCCCCTGGAGCCCGAGTTACAGTTACAGGAGTAGGACAGGAGACAATGAAGCACATTATCCTGTAACACGGCAAAAGAAACGTCCTTCTCAGGTCTGTAACACAGGAACTGGAAGAGGCTGAACAGTGATATGGGATTAGTACACTGGGACAACAGAACGCCATTTAGCGCACTAAGCCTGTTGCATGGGAATTAGAGACCGCGAAAAACCTATGTGAGAATTTTTATGGGAAAGGCGAAGGTGAATCAGCTACGTGTCTGTTGTATGGGAACCAATCACTCCCATAATTACATTTCAGGCATGCATGAAATGACCGTTATGGATTGACAGGATGAGACCCTTCAGCCCCTCAAAATGTTACACATTAACAAGAAAATTCCATGAGTCCTTGAAACTTATGCAAATCAACAGGAGAAAAGTCGACGTTAGGTTAACGAGAGTGTGGAAATAGGCCATTTGGCCAAGAAATCTACACCAGCACTTTGAAGAGTAACTCATTCTGCTCCTCTTCCCACGTCAATGTTCTTGCTGGAATGGATCAGCCTGGCTTGACATTTGGCAGTCTCTGCAGTGATACCACAGTTCCCAGTGTCTCCTGGCATTTCTGACATTGTATGAATTGAATTGAATTGTCTGAATTTCGGGTTTTGTGATGTTGTGGCCCTCTAAAGGAGAGAGGCGGAATTGGATCATTCATCCAGCACTTCTGGCTGAAAATTGTTACAAATGCATCAGCTTTACTTTTTTTCCAGATATACTGCTCTCCCCCATAACTATGGATTTCATTGTTGGGGATTAGCTTCCTCCTCCAATGGCCTCTTTCACTGTCCACAAACGTTTATGTCCACATGTCACAGGGCCGAAGAGATAGATCAGAACCATCGATTTTGGGATCACTAAGCAATGCCCATCACTTATTGCTTATGCTGTTTCAGATGTAAGTCGTCCTGTTATGTCGGCAATGAAAATAAGAGCTTCTCCAGGCTGTACCCTCTTATCTAGACCTGGTTGGTGCAGCTCCCACCATGTACTTCTGCACTCTTCATTGAATCATGGTGGATGCCTGGGTTTGTGGCTAGTGTAGAGTGAGAGAAATGCCGAGTCGTGAGGTTGCGGACTGTTTGAGTTTTACAGAGAATGATTCCACTGTTTCGCATGGCCCGTGGCATCTCATGGATGTCTCGGTGTTATCTGCTCAATCTATTAAAGTCTGTCCCATTCAGCACATGCGTTGCTACATAACATGGGGGAGGTTTGACAAAATGCGAAAATGACCGTTTCTTCCCAGAAGAACTGCGCAGGAACCGCATTTACCATTTTATTATGGAGGGGGTCTCTGTAGCAGGCGGATTGACGACGATGTGGCCAATTATTTCTTTTACTTTTAATAACTCCCCCATAACCTAGCACAGAATTGTCTAGCAGCCGTAGGATCACCATCAATGCTAAGCACCATATAGACTATATACCAAGTAGCTGCACACCTCTATCTGTTTCTGAGGTTAAAACAATGACTGCAGATGAAGGAAACCAGATTCTGGATCAGTGGTGCCGGAAGAGCACAGCAGTTCAGGCAGCATCCAAAGTGCAGCGAAATCACTTTGGGTGCTGCCTGAACTGCTGTGCTTTTCCAGCACCACTGATCCAGAATATATCTAGCTCTGTCCTATCAGTGGGACAGAACCGAACGGAGATTATCATGATGTTGCCTGGACATGTTCCTGTTTACATAATTCTGATTTATAGCCAATGTTTGACTGTTAGCTGATTAGTCTGTGGGAAATATACTGCAGGTTATTTTTACTTGCTGCACATGTTGTACAATGAAGAGTTAATGCCCTATTTCTTACATGTCTTAAAATAAGCAAATTATCATTGCTTTTCAGTTGAAAATAAGTGAAGCGAATAATAACTAAATTCCCAGAGTACGCAGGCAACTATTACACAATTCAATGAGTATAGTAAACATCTAATTCACGCTCAGATCAGTGAACCCATCTTCTTGAAGTCAGCAAAGCTGTTGAAAATGAATGCCAAAATACCTGAATTCAGCCGCAGTGCGACTGCACCTCACCACTTCTCCAAAATACTGGCCATCTGCAGAATCTGTCCAGACAGCTTCCAAACTAGAGCTGGACCGTTATACACAGAATCCCTCACAACACACCAGTGAGAGATATACATGAACGACAGGGAAATGTGTGGGACAGTCTGGTCAATGCACCAACACAGGGCTCAGTGACGATCTAAACGTAGTTAATCATTTATATTAAATTAAATCACATGACAACAAGCATTTCTTGCAAGTTTATCTCTTCTGCTGAGTCTCCTAAACTCTGTAATTCACTCCCTTGGACCGATCCCGAATGAAGCTTTTATATAAGTGCTGGACTCCTGACCACAAGATTCCTTACATTGAATCTTTCATAAACCATATCCAGTGTATGTCAGCTTCACAACGTCAGTATCCAATCAGAACTGTGCAGTTACATTGTTGGTCAGAGTGATCCCGAACCAACATCCTTGTGTGTTACTTGAGGTAGACTTGTTTTCAGCATTGTTCTGACAATTGACAACAAAGTCCGTTTACTGAAGGCCCAATATCCTTTGGTAATACAGACTTTCCGATTGTCCAATAAGCACAAAATTTACCTATTTACTCAGTACACCTTCATAACAAAAATGTGTTGATATTAGGGCGCAAATCACATTGAAATGATAAGTTTTGACACCACACCAAAGAACAAGTTATTATAAAGTGCAAGGAATTTGCACATATACAATTATTTTCGTTTGTATGGATATTGTGTTCAACTGGGCGACTCTCCTGCTCCTCGGATATTGCCTGACCGCCTGTGCTTTGTCTGCACCACACTTTTTGACTTTGATCTCCAGCATCTGCAGTCCTCACTTTCTCCCTGCTAATACTCCCACATCAGTTTCATGGCAACAATATTGCTGGATGACTAAACATTCTGCAGTCAAATATGAGTACGTTTTCAATTGTTGATGTCCATCTTACAGTTCATTAATGTGATACACGAATATCAGTGTCTGTATCATGCTCTGCTTTGCCATGCCTCTGAAAAATTGACACATTTTTAAAAACAACATGTCCCTTCAGATGTTCATACCAAACAAGGTAATGACTGGACCCAACTGGCCTGCGGTCAAAAAACCCAAAACTCAGTTCCGTTATTAGGGAAATGTTCCATTCTAATTTATTCATGCAATATGATTGACCCAGTATATATTGCTCATCGGCGTTCGCCTTCGAGAAGGTGCTGGAGAGCTGCCACTTTGAACTGATGCAGTCCATATGCTGTCAGTAGATTTACCTTGCCATGAAGGAGGCAATTTTAAACTGTGACACAGAAGGAACAACAATATGTTTCCAAATCAGGATGGGGGATGGCTTTGAATGGAACATAAACATGTTGGTGATCCCGTGTATCTGCTTCCCTTGTGCTTTTTGATTTTCGTGGTTTCAGACACGTTTTCTAAGGAGCCTTGGTAAATTTCTCCAGAGCACCGTGTCGATGACACTACTGTGTCAGTGGATGAGAGGTGAAACTGCACTCATCCTGCGAAATGTAGAGAATTTCATCACATGCACATTCAACTTGTGTATTACAGATGGTGGAAAGACTTTCCGAAATCATGAGCATAGCTATTTCTGCAGGATTCCCAGATCCTGACATACTTTTCTCGCTCATGAATATATATGACTCGAAAAGTTTGGCTGTGGAAAAGCGTTTCAGGCGGTAGCCTGTCACAGGAATGGTAATGAATCTGTACGTTCAGTCCGGTTCTGTTTGACGTTAATCCTGAGGATATTAATATTTTGGACGTTCAGTCATGATCATGGCATTGAATGTTATCGATTGCGATTCAATTCTGATTTGTTAGAAGTGATTAACGTCAGGCATGTGCGTAATGCAAATGTAACTTGTCAAGTTTAAGCACACGCTTGCATAGTTTGCATATCTTAGTAATCACGAATGGTTGTGAACATTATCCCATTATTGAAAAATACCCCATTCGTGACATTACGTTGTAGGGATACCTATGTATGAGGCAGCTGAAGACTGCTGGGCCAAGGACAAAGAACAATCCTCTAAGTCACCGACATTGTCCTTCCCTCCGAGTGAGGACGCTTGCTGCAAATTCCACCCGCTCCAGAGGTATGTCACAACATATCTGAACAGATTACTATTAAAATGTGTGACCGAAAGTGCTGCCTGAGGACTTGGTTATCTCAATAATTTTGATAGCTCATTGCGTGAACCACATCTACACTTGGTTAGTCAGTCCTCATTGTTTTCATGCAGTGTAATGCACACAGTGTGGGGTCAGTTTCTGCACTGACTGAGGTGATTGTAAAGATCTGTCTTTCTCAGCCTCTCCCCTTATTTCAGGCATAATAACTGTCCAATTAATTTACCCACAGTCGTCTCAGTGAACGAGAGAGCAACGTTATCCCTCCGTAGGACGATGTTGCTTTTCCTTGCCATTTCTGATCTACAGGCTTATTTGGAACCATCTCCACTTGGGAAATTTTACAGAGCTGTTCTGGAGCTGAGTTGGCTGTTGTCAACTAACCGTAACCATCTTGCGTTGTGTAAGGTCTAACTTCAACCAGTGCAGGGGTTTCTGTGGTTCCCATTTTCTACAGTTTTGCTCCTTCTCCTTGATGCCACACTTGGAAAATGCAGTTATGATTATGTTAATTGCAGTCAATCTCGCCTCACCGCGAGAATACAGGTGTATGATTTCCTGTTGTTCATCTTTGAACCAAGGCTCCAATCACGTCACTGGATGAGTGGACATGGCAAAGCACAGGCTGAGCTTCAGTGAGCATGTTAGTGCTGAGCAAGTAATATTTGATATCACTGCAAATGAAATCTTTCAAAACTTTATTAGTGAAAGGGATGAGAAGAGTGGGGCAATCACTGACTGTCTGGTGTTTTGGCTGAACGTGTCCAGGACATACTCAGAGACTGTCCCATACTGTCAGATTGATGCCAGTGCTGTAGCCCAACAGGAACACCTTGAATGGAATGTTATCAGGATCCACAAACTTTGGATTCTCCAACACCGCCATTCACTTTTGGATACCACAAGAAATGAATCGAATTAGTTGAACACTCCGGTCTATAGGAGACTAAAACACATCATTCCATTGACACTTCTAACTGCATATTGTTGTGAATGCTCCAGGCATAACTTTCGTATTTTTGTGCTGGACACTTCAATCATTGAGGAAGGCGAAATGTGTGGAGCCGCCTCCTCTTGTGAGTTGTTTGATTGTCCACCACCATTCACCAAAATCTGCATGTGACAAGATTGCAGAGATTAATTCTGATTTATTGGATAGATATGTCTCTCACTTGCATCTTACTTTATTTGGTAAGTGGTCCTGGTCGGTAACTTCACCTTATTTTTAGATGTACATTGTGCTGCTCTTGGCCGGCCCTCCTGTGCTCCTCATTGACCAAGGGTTTATCTCCTGGCTTGTTGGTCAGGGTAAAGTGGAGCATATGCCAGGTAGTGATTGTCAATATGCGCTGGAATACAATCCTGCTGCTGTTGCAAATTACCTGAAACACTTGACACATCCCAGTATTGAGTTGATAGAGCTATTCAAATCTGTCCTGTTGAGATGGCGTTTTATACACACACAGAAGTGGGGATTCACAGTGTACATTTGGGACTTTGTCTACAAAAATGCGGTGTGCAGGTGTCACTGGTATAAATACGGTCAACGATGAGGGCAAGTATATTTCTCCCTCTCAGTCGTCTTAGCCCTGTGCAGGCCCAGTCTGGCAGTTATGTCCTTTTATATCCAACAACCTCATGCTGCTGCTGAGCCGCTATTGGGGGTGGCACATTATTCAACTTTGTAACACTCTCAACGCTCCCCCCAAGATTTTTTTCAATGTGGACATTCAGTGATCTATCACCTGAGGGAGGGGAGTCAGCCAGAGGTTTCTGTGTCAATATTTCATCTGACATCATGAGCCTGAGGGAGTGGAGTCAACAGGGGTTTTCCATGTCAATATTTGATCCGACACCATGAGACTTCATGATTTAGGAAGGAGGAGTTTGCAGAGTCTCCACATCTTGTTATTTGTGTTGCTGCCAACCCGAAGATCCCCTCCTCTGGTATATCAATGATTCTCTGTCTTTTGTGATTGTACCCAACAATATCTCACTCCTTCAGTTTCTCATAACGTCTTGTCTATCAGACAGGATTCTACAACGATTTTTTTTTACATTAAGTCATTGTACAATTCGGTTTTGAAACTGCTCACGTGTCCCTCTCAACCTTCCCTTTTATCGCTTCGAGACACTACATTCATCTCGATCTCAGTGACCACCTTATTTCCATAACCTTCATCGACCGATGTTCAACTGTAAATTCCGTCAGATTCTGTACTACACATCATTTCTATAAACCCATGTGAACCACACACCTCACCTTTTCCCTTTAATCTCCAATTTAACCTAAATCTTCTCCAAACACGGCAACCCTCCCTATTTGTCAAACCTTCTTCAAACGCTACATGCCATTCACTCCCTTACTTTCTGAACACCCCTCCAGTTCTCTCAAACCTCCTCCAAACCGTACAGCGTCGCTGTTTCTGTAAGTCCTACAATCCGGTCACTCCTCCCTCTTTCACAAACTTCCTTCTAATCCTACACATATTGCTTTTTTACAAAGCTCCATGAATCTGCATCCTTTCCAAATTCTCTAAGCTCCACAAAAATGCACCCCTACCAATTTCTCTAAACTCCCCCAGCTTCAACATCACCCCTATCTCGATAATCTCCTCCAGGCCGAACACTCCTTCCTGTCTTACTATCCTCCTCCATACCACACACCACTTCCTCTTGCTCTAACTCCCTTCAAATTCTACTCCGCTCCCTATCTATCGAGTCTCTACCAAAACCCGCACCCCTGCGCCTTTCTCTTATCTCTTCTAAACCCTGCAAAATCCTTGTCTCACCAACGTTCTCCAGCTTCTAAATCCCTTCTAACTAACATCTCTAACTTCCTCCAGGCCCTTCACCCTTCCTATCTCTCCACACTTGTCCAGCAACTTCATCCCTCCTGATCATTCTAAACACATCGGCATCCTACACTGTTTCATTTCTCGCTAACAACCTCCAGCTCCTTTACTCCTCCATAACTATCCAACCATCTCCTGTCTCTACAACCTTCCCTATCTTTCAAAACTCCTTCAGCTCCGACATGCCTCGCTATTTCTCTAACATCCTCCAGAACATACACTATCCCTTTTCCTCGAACCACTTCCAGCCCCAAACTTCTCCCATATCTCTCAAATCACCTCCATGTCCGACACCTCTGTCTGTACGCATTTTCAGCCGCTCCATGACATCTTATGCCTGTAATCACCTTCAGCCTTCTCACCCCTCCCATCTCTCTAAAGTTTAGGTGTCACTCAACACACATTATCCTGTGAGTGGATTAAAAGTTCTCATGAGCCTGCTCTACATGCACAGACATTGCCATCTCTGTAGAATCTCCTGCTTTGTCTTTCCTGTGTCTATAAATCTCCATAATTGTTTTCTTAAATTCTAATACCTTCAGTCTTCTTTTTCATTCTCTGCAACATCTGATGCCATGCATTCCTATCTCGAGAATATCTCCTGACATGCATTCCTACCTCTGTAACATCTACAGCCTTGAATTCGTGTCTTTGTAACATCTCCAAACTTGTTTTCCCATCTTTGTAATATCTCCAGCCTTGCTGTATTACCTCTATTCCTGTGGTGAAATGGCATCAGCAACCCAAGGAAGCCTAAACATATAAATCGAAAGCCTGTCCTGCCACCACTGCTGATGTTATCTAGTATGATGGTGTAACGTCTGAAAATGAACAGTCCAGATCAGTGAGCAAGGCGACATCTACAACCTCAACCTGAGCAACAATTCTTTTCAAAACTTGCTGTTATTTCCTATGTCTGTAACAACTACATCATGGCTTTCCTGTCCCTTTTACATGTTCACCGTTGTTTTCTTTTCTATGTGACACCTTCTGCTCAGGTTTCCTATATCCAAAAGAACTCCAGCCTTGCTCTCTTACTTTTTCAACATCGCCAGAATTGTTTTACAATTTCTGTAATATTTCCAGCCTTGCTTCCCTCTCTCTGTAACATATCCAGCGGCCCTTTCCAATCTCTGTAACATCTCGAACCATGCTTTTTTCTATCTCTGGAACATCACCAACCTGGCTTTCCTATCTCTGTAACATCCCCAGCCTTGTTTTCCTATGTGTACATAATCTCCAGTCTTGGTTTCCTCTCTCTGTTACATCTCTAGACACTCTTTCCGACCTGTGTCACATCTCCATTCGTCCTTTCGTCTCTCTGTGACATGTACAGTCTAGCTTGCGTTACTATGTAACGCCTCTAGAGTTCTTTTTTATGTCTGTAAACGATTCAGCCCAGCTAGCTGATCTCTACCACATCGCTGACCTTGCTTTGCTAACTGAGTAACATCACCAGCCTTGTTTTCCTGTCTCAGTAAAATCGCCAGCCTAGCTTTCCTACCTATGTAAAGTCTCCAGCAATATAAAGTCTCCAGCCTTGATTTCCTATCTCTGCAATATCTCCAGCTTTGCGTTTCTGTATGTGGGCCATTCCCCGCCTTGCCTTTCGAACTCTGTAACAACTCCGAACTTGTGTTCTGATCTGTTTAATACTTCTAACCTTATTTTCAGGTATATGCATTGTCTACAGCCTTCCATCCCTACGTCTGCATTATCTACAGCCTTACTTTCCTATCTCTATAAAATTTGAGGCATTGCTTTCCTATTTGTGTAACATTTCCAGCTTTGTTTTCCTTTCGTAAAAAAAATCTCCAGTCTCTCTTTCCTATCTCTGTAAGACGTCTAACATTGCATTCCTATCGATGTATCACTTCGAGCTTTGTGTTACTATCTCTGCAATATCTGCAATTTTGCTTTCCTAATTCTATAACATATGCAGCATGGATCTCCCATCTCTATAAGCCTTCTAATGTTCCATTCCTATCTATGTAACATATCCAGCCTTGCTTTGCTATCTCGGTGCAATCTGCAAACTAGCTTTCCGATCTTTGTAACATCTCCAGCCTTGTCTTTCGATCCCTCTAACATCCCCACCCTTCCTTCCTTATCTCAATAACATCTCGAGCCCCGAAATCCTATCTCTGTAACATCTCCAGCCATACTATCGTATCTATACAACGTATCCATCCTTGTTTTCCTATCGCTATAATGTCTGCAACCTTGTTTTCCTCTCTACGTATAATGTCCAGCTTTGCATTCCTATCTCTGCATCATCTCCAGCCTTGATTTCCTATTCCTGTAAGAACTCCGACCTTACTTTCCTCTCCATATAACATCTCCAGAATTGCTTTCCTATGTAAGTAACATCTCCATCTTGTTTTCATATCACTGTAATATCACCAGCCTTGCAACATCTCTAGCGATGCCTTCCTAACCATGTCACATCTGCAGACCCGCCTTTCTATCTCAATAACATCTCCAACCTTGTTTTCCTATCCATGCAACGTCTCAAGCCATGCATTCCTCTCTCTGTAACATATACAACGTTCTTTACCTATTTGTATAACATCTCCAGCGTTGCTTTCCAATCCATGTAACATCTTCAGCCATCCTTTCCTATCTCTCTGACATCTCCAGCCTTGCTTTCCTGTCCGTGTAATATCTCCAGCCTTGTTTTCATATCTGCATAACAGCTCCAGACCTGCTTTCCTATCGAAGTAGCATCACCAGCCTTACTTTCCTATCCCTGTATCATCCCCAGCCTTGTATTCCCATCTCTATAATATCTCCAGTCTTGCAATCCTTTCTCTGTAAAATCTCCAGCATTGCATTTCTATCCTTCTTACGTCTACAGCCTTCCTTTTCTATCTCTGTAAAATCTCTAGGCTTGCTTTCCTATATCCAAACAACTTCTGCATTACTTTCCTAACATCTCCAGCTGTGCTGTATCAACTCCAGACTTGCAATACTAACTCTGTAACATCTCCAGGCTTCATTTCCTATCACTATAAGATCACCTGCTTTGATTTCCTATCACTATAAGATCACCTGCTTTGATTTCCTATCACTATAAGATCACCTGCTTTGATTTCCTATCACTATAAGATCACCTGCTTTGATTTCCTACCGCCAACACATCTCACGTCTTGTTTACCAAACAGAAAAACGTCTTCAGCCTTGTTTTCCTATATGTGTAACGTCGCCAGCATTGCTTTGCAATCTCTGCAACATCTCCAATCCTGCTTTCGTCTTTCTGTAATGTCTCAGACTTTGCTTTCCTATCGCTGTAATATCGCCAGCCTTACTTGCCTATCTCTGCAACGTCTCTACCGTTACTTCTCTTTTTTATAACATCTCCCGCCCGACCTGCTATGTCGATAGCATTTCTAGCCATGCTCTCCTACGTATGCGGCATCTCGAGCCTTGTATTCTTATCTCTATATCACCTCCAGCCTTGCATTACTAATTTTATAACATCCCCAGCCTTGCTTTCCTATCTCCATAACATATCCAGCCTTGCTTTCCTTTACAGTGTCATCTCCAGCCTTGTTTCCCTAACTATGTAATAACTCCAGCCCTGTTTTCATATAGCTATACAATTTCCAGACTTGCTTTGCTGTTTCATAAACATCTCCAGGCTTGCTTTCCTCTCTGTGTAAGATCTCCAGTATTCCTTTCCTGTCTTTGTCATATCTACAGCCTTGATTTCTAATCTCTATAACATCGCCCAGCCTTACTTTCCAATCTCTGTAACATCTCCAGCCTTGCTTTCCTGTCTCTGTAACATCTCCAGACTTGTTTTCCTATCCCAAAAACATTCCAGCCCTGTTTTCCCAACTGCATTGACTCCAGCCCCGCTTCCATCCCTCTGTAACATCTCCAGTCTTGGTTTTCAATCAGTGGAACATGTCCTGCCTAACTTTACCAACTCTTGCTTTCCTAACTGCATTAACTCCAACTCCGCTTTCATATTTCTCTGAAATCTGGAGACGTGTTTTACTGTGTTGGAAAAATATCCAGCCTTGCTTTCCAACTTATGTAACATCTCCAGTTTTGCGTTCCTGTCTCTGTAAAATCTCTAGCCTTGCTTTCCTGTCTCTGCAACATCTCCTTCCTTGCTTTCATATCTGTGTCAAATCTCCAGCTTAGTTTTCCTGTCTCTGTAACATCTAGAGACTTGCTTTCCTATGTCTGTAACATATTCTGCCAATATTTCCAATCCCAGTAACATCTCCATCTTTGTTTTCCAAACTGTGTGACATATCTGACTTCATTTCCTATCTCTGTAACATCTCCAGTGTTGTTTCCAAATCTGAGTAAAATCTCCAGCCTTGCTTTCCTGTCTCTGTAACATCTTCAGCCGTACTTTCCGATCTATGTGACAACTCCAGCCTTGATCTCTTTCACATCTCCAGCCTTGCATTCCTAATTGTGCAGCAACTCCAGACTTGTTTTCTATTTCTATAAATTCTGTAGCCTTGCTTTCATACACCTGGGATGTCTCCAGCCTTGGTTTCCTATTTGTTCCAGCTTCCAGGTCGTAAAGCTAATGTTATCTTCTCGAGATTTCAATCTTCCCTATTTATGCAACATCCTTCTCCACGAGCATTTCTCCAAAACTATGTAATCACCTCTTTCGCTTTCCTTTCGCACTCTGAGTAAATTCATCCAGCTTCCTCTCCACTTTGTACCCCCTCCGCCTGTTTCAACGTTCTGTATTTCTATAAACGTCTCCTGCAACACAGCCACTCCCTATCCCTGTTACATTCTCCAGCACCTATCCGCTCCATATCCATGTACATTCTCAAGCACCTGCACCCACCCTTATCCTTGTAAAATTCTCCATCACCTACAGCCACTCTCTATCGCTGCATCATCCTCCAGCAACAACACCGACTCCATTCACCTTAAACACCCCAGCACCTACATAGATTCCCTATCCCTTTATCATTCTCCACGAACTACACACCTCCCTCTCTGTAACTTTCTTCAGTAACAACAGCCACTCTTTATCCTTGTAATATTCTCCACCAACTCCATCCACCTCCTAATCATGTAACATTTTCCAGCTCCGACAGCCAATCGCTATCCCTGTTATATCCTCCAGCACCTAAACACACTCCCTACCCCTGTAACATTTTCCAGCACCTGCACCCACTCCCTACCCAGTCACATTTTCCAGAATCACCTCACTTATCTTTGTCAGTTGCTCTAACGCCTAGAACGATCCATCGCTGTTTCCTGCTCTAGTATGAAAACGCATCTTTATTTTCGCCAATATCCTTCTGCAAGTAAAACCTTCTTATCTACATAAATTCGTCCAGACTTCACAGTATTCTACCTTTGTAAACTCTTCGTTTCCATTAATCCCTCCAGGTTTCTGAAAGCTGCTGCAGTCTGCACACACCACCTTGTCTCTGTTATCTCCAACGTCGTCCTCTGATGTCTTTAGCGGGTAATAGAGGCTATCTATCTGCGCAGTGACATGAATATGTTGGTATTGTCTCCACAGATGATGTAGCAGAAAATCCTCCAGAAATATCAGGAAACTGTGTGACCAAGGACATTGAGAAGCTTAAAGAAATTAGAATTCTTTAAAAGGGATGACTCAAAAAAAATCATTGCGTTGAAGAGTGGTTCGACTCTGCAACAGATGAATGGCGAAATACATATGCAGCTTGAAGTTTTAGCTTGCTGGATTTATTTTTCCAAAACTGGTGTACACACGATAGATCTTTTTCTCCCGTAATTGCATTGGTTCTACGAGCTACATCCCGAATTATTGAGGGAGATCAAAGTTCTTAAAACTCCTTCGATTCCTGAGAGGATCCCACAGACGACAAAGTAGCAATTGTAACAGCGAATTTTTCAAACAGGATGGAGAGCGAAAACAGAGGGAAAAGAAAGTGGATAGCTTGATGTCAATTGCGAGGAAAATATCAATACATTTCTTGTCAGCATTGTTTTCGAAACCGTCTGCTAATTAAATTAAACACCCCACAAAACCTTGCCTCGCTCCTGAATCTGCTAAAAGCGTCAGTGAGAAAAAAAACCTGCCTTTCCAAAGTTTATGGAAAAAAGTAATTCATGTTGCGAACTCTCACACTAAAAACGAAGCAAAGCTGATAACAAACTCGCCCCCCTTCTTTCTTAATTACTCACAGTCTGACCAAACTCTATTAAAAATACTGCTTTTATAACATGATTAATAAACATTAAATTAACTTAATTTCTCAAAGTCCAAGCTGTCTCTTATGTTCTCTTCCTTGCTGTTTTCAGAATCTCCTATCTTCCCTGCGTGCTTCACATTCTGCTGATTTTTTTTCTTTCCTTCTGTTTCTGCTGTCTTCTCCTGGGCGACAGTCTTCCTTTTTACTGTCAGTATCTTCAGTGATAAATTGTTTCTCTGATGTTTCAAAGGATGGCACATCCTGATACTTGTCTTTGACAGTTTTGAGAGCTCTTGCAGATTACCTTGCTCTCGGTGGGCAGCTAGCTCTGGGTAATTTTCAAAATGCCCCTCTTTGTTGAATTTCTGAAGACCCCATCATTGACCAAATGGTTTCAATACAATCAAATTTAAATTCCATTGGTTTTTGTGATACTGAACATAACTTAAATGAATTGGCTACATTCAAATCCGGCTGCATTAAAATCAAAACGCAGTGTCACGCTAATTGTTACATATTATTAATTCGCAGTAATCTCTGCACCTGCCAACTTGTCACACACGTGCTCTCAGAATCTCTCAGCTCAGAAAGACACCTCTCTCTTAAAGAAGGTGAACTGTCATAATTAAAAGATGGCTTCATTTTTTCTTTTTTTTCTACAAACCTTAATATCATGTTTGCAAAATACAGAAATAAGTAATCTGAAGTTATGCACTCCTTACGATTCTGCTTGCGTATACGATAAGTTTGGACCATTCGAGTTCTACGTTATCTGTATTAATTTCATTTTTAGCCCGGGGGTCAACACATCTGCAACATTATTTCTTCGATCTGCGATATGGACCGTTTGCAAATTAAAATCCTCTAACGTCAGACTGCATCGAAATAGTGTCGACCTTTTGTATTCTAGTATTTCCAATAATGTAAGAATGCTACAAATACTCACAGTAAAAGTAAGAAGTCGATTCCAGGAGAAGACAACTTAATCAGAAGCTAGAAGAAAATAGCAGAATCGGGTGATCGAAAGAAGGCATTTTGGGACCCTGTATGGAGTTTGAGTGATTATGTCACTTTAATTTTTAGTAATTATGTTATTGGAGTAACACTTTGATATCGTTTGGGATAAGAGAGTGATTAGTTAAGAGAAAGGGGATTAGGTTTGTTGTTCGTTTTGTTTCGTGTTCGCTGCCAGTATTAGGATAATAAATTGTTATTTCATTTCTTTACACAGTGGAACTCATCCGTCTTCATTCACTCATTCCGAGGCGAGGCAAGCCTTTCTGGGGTATTTAATTTAATTAGCAGATGGTTTTGACCTCAGCGCTCTGACACTCAGTCAAGTTACTGCCTGGGCATTCGGACCAGTCACGTTGAACTTGTGTTCATAACTTCCTTCCAATTTAGTAGAACACACTGTTTATGTGAGGAGTGCTTCCTTCGAACAGAGCGGAATAACTGGTGACACAGCTCTATTCTAGGGAATTGGGGAATCAAGTCACTGAGATATTTACCATGGGTTGTGGTCGATGGATTTTTGACCTGTCAGGCAGTGAAGGGCGACAAGGAATTGGGCATGAAAGAGAGGTTGCTGCCGAGAGCAGATCATCCATGGTTTTATTGTATGTCAAGGCTGTTTTATACTGATGGGAGCGAATGACCAAGTCCTGCTTCTGGCGTTTCTCATCATCTCACTGGAAAGTTTGTGGTTGTTATTTTCCTGGAAAATCAGCTGAGGAATGCTGCAGTCAGACACACCAGAGGATGTGTGAGTGATTCCTCGGTGAGGTATGGGAGCCGGGAGGGTGGGACCGCAGGAGTTGTTCTCACAGAAAATCATGGTCCACAACAATAATTTCAAATGGAGACATCGAAACTTGTGTAAGGAGGGACGACCCAGTTCCTTCACATCGATATCCATTTCTTTTCCTGAAGAAAGTTCTTACAATCCATACCAAACTGGGTGTTCCATGTCTGAGGGGCTGAATGGCCTCAGCTGTTTCTGTGCTCCACGTACGAGGAAAAAGTGGCCCTTTTTTTAAAGGCAGACGTGCAGAAGTGTCTCGGAGAAGCCTAGTTTAACAATGGCAGTGGAGTGACCAGTTCTCCCAGTTAGAATGTTAATCTGATTTAGGTTAGTTGTAGCAGAGAAAGTGGCAGCTGTATCAGAAGTTGCTGCAGTGGTTAAAAAAAAGGCTCCATTCTTCAACAGATGATTCCTGACTGTCGGTAGTGTTTTTAAATCGTAAAGTTATTCCCAATTTTGTTTTCTTTTTCATGTTTCAAATGCAGTGTTTTTTTTAGATGTTTTCCTTGCAGCGATTGGTTTGACCATCTGCATTGCACAGAGATTATCTACTTCACATCTGCCTTTTAAATATGAAAAAAGTTACAATCTTGGCTACTGCCACAAAATATTATGAGGGTAACTAGCCAACTCCATAACATCAGTCTTAGATTGGGTTCGGTGCAGTGTGAGGGACAGGTCAGGCAGATAGCCGAAATTTGTTAAAACGTATCTAAAGTCAAAGCAAAATTTCTCCAGCCAGGATGGAAAGGTAAATGACAAAGAATTTAGACAATGTAAATAGATGAATCAATATTTATCTTTCTTTACAAGCAGAGACATATTGAAACATGCAGATATACATACACTAACAGACCAGAACACACACACACACACACACACACACACACACACACACGGACACACACACGGACACAATTGGAGACAAGCAAAAAAATAAAAACACTGCAAATATTATTTCGAAAGAGCTTATTTTCCCAAATGGCAGCAGATTTCATAATAAAAGAATCATTGAGACTGTCTCCAATATTATTGTGCTGCTGAAGTTATTCTGCTCACAGAAGCTGCTGGAAATACGGTATCTTTCTGGAACAGTTGGATTATGTTGATTTTTCGTTTCTTTCCCCCACTCTCTCTCTCTCTGATCCCTTCAAATTCTCGGTATTTCTATGTACCCCCTCCCAGTCTCTCTCGTCTCTCCAGCTCTATTTCTACACTGTCCCACACTCTCACTCTAACACCCTCCTGCTCTCATTTTTCTGTATGCCCCTTCCACTCTGCCTCTAACCAGTCCTCCCTCTCTACCCACTTACTCTCTCTGTCTGCCCTCCAACTCTGCATTTTTCTCACCTCCCACTCTCTATCTCTCGTCCCCTGCTAATCTCGCTCTGTTTCCATTCCACTCCCTGTCTGCCATCCTCCCAAATCTCACTAAACCTCCTTCTCACTCAGTCCCCATCCCTCTCTCCCTCCAACCTCTCACAGTCTCTCTCTACTCCCTTCTCACTCTGTATTTCACTCAATGTTCTCCCAGTCTCTCTCGCTCAGTCTGTCTCTCTATGTTTATACCCTCCCACTCTCACATTCTGTATGCATCTGCCATGCTTTCTCTACTCCCACTTTCTCTCTACCCCCCCACTCTCGCCCACTAAACTGTCCCACTCTCTCTCACCTCCCACTTTCTCTCTCTCAGCCTCACACTATCTCTCTTCCATCCCACTCTCCCTCTCTTCTCCCCCTCCACTGCCTTTCTCTACTCCCTCGCTGTCAATCGCACTCTCTTTCGACCTCCTCCCTCTCTCTCTTCTCCAACTCTCTCTCTGTACTCAACTCCTCCTCTTTCTCTTCCTGCCTCTATCTCCTCCCTCTCTTTTCCCTCTAAACCTGAACTAATCTCTGTCTCTCTCAGTCTCTCGCTCATTCTATTCCCTCCCACTCTTTCTTTCAGTCTCTCGCTTTTCAAACCCCTTGCACTCTCTCTCTCTGTCTGTATTTCTCTTGGTCACACTTTGTCTGTCCTCTTCGCACTCTCTAAACCCTCACACACTCTCTCTCCACCCCTTACCCGCACACACGCTCTCTCCTATCTCTCTCTCTACAACCCCAAACCATTCTCCCTGTCTCTCTAAACACCTGACACTCTCTATCTAAGACCCTCCCACTCTCTCTTATCTCCCTACTCTCTCTCGATCCCCCTTCCCTCTCTCTTCATGCATGTCCCACTCTCTTTCTCTCTCACGCCCCCTCTCGCTACATCCCACCAATTCTCTCTTGCTCTCTCTCTGTCTTTGTATATCTCACACTTTGGCGCTATCTCTACCTCCTCAAACTCAGTCAATCTCTTACACCTCCACCACTGTCTGTCTGTCTCTCTCTCTCTACCCATCCCCTCTCTCTCTATCCTCTCCCCTCTCTCTAACCACTCCCATTCTCTCTCACTACACATCTCCCCAATTTCTCTCTACACACTCCCACATTCTCTACACCACTTACAACTATCTCTACCTCACTCCCACTCTCACTCTCAGTCTCTCTACTCAACTCCCGCTCTCTCTTTTTTCTCTCTACAACCCAACCACTCTCTATCATTCTCTGTTTTTGTATCTCCCTCTGCTGCCTCCCACTCTCTTTGTCTCGCGATCTCTGCAAACCCTTTCCACTCTCTCCCGCTCTTTCTTTGTCTCTCTGTCTGCCTGTCTCTCTGTCAGTCATTCTCTAACTACGCTCTTCCGTCTCTCTCTTTCTCTCTCAAAATCCTCACTCTCTCTCCATCATCCACACACACTCTGCCTCGCCTCCTTTCTCTTTTCCTAAACCCAATCCACTTTCTCTCTCTACAGAACTTATATTCTCTCTTTTACCAACTCCCACAGTCTCTCTACAACTTCCAAATTCTCTCTTCCCCAGACGACTCTGTCTCTCTATTCCACGTCAATCTCTCTCGTACCGCCTTCCATTGTCTTTCTGTCCCACTCTCTCTACAGTCCTCCCACGTTCTCTCTCTACTCGCCTCACATTCTCTCCTTCCTTCCACTCACCCTTTCTCTGTGTTTCATTCGCACACTCTCTTTCTCTGGTACCTTCCCTCCCTCTCTCTATACCACCTTTGGGCACTCACTCATCCCACGCGTGTCCTAGTCTGTCTACCTGTCTCGCTCTCTACCCGTCCCCCTCTCTATATATAGTCCTCCCACTCTGTCTCCCTACCCCACTCCCACTCAGTCTCTACATCCCCCCTCTCTGTCTCTCTTTTTCTACACATATCTGACTCTCTCTCGCTCTCTGTTTCTGTTTCTCTCTGTCTCTGTCCCACACGCACTCTCTTTACCATCTCCTATTCTGTCTCTACCTCCCTCCCATTCTCTGCTGCTCTCTCTTTGTCTATCTCTCCCCTTGTCCCTCTCTCGACTTCCTTCCATTCTGTTTCTCTCTAACAACCTCCCACATTTACTCTCTCTACCCATTCCCTCTCTATATCGACCCTCTACCCTCTCTCTAACCATCCCATTCTCTCTCGCTACACTCCTAACCACTCTCTCTGTAAACACTCCCACCCTCTCTACTACCCTTTCCAAAATCTCTACCTCACTCCCACTCTCAATCTCCATTTCTCTACTCACCTCTCACTCTCTCGCTTTCTCGCCACGTTCGAGGAAAAAGTGGCCCTTTTTTTAAAGGCAGATGTGCAGAAGTGTCTCGGAGAAGCCTAGTTTAACAATGGCAGTGGAGTGACCAGTTCTCCCATTTAGAATGTTAATCTGTTTTAGGTTAGTTGGAGCAGAGAAACTGGCAGCTGTAACAGAAGTTGCTGCAATGGAAAAAAAAGGCTCCATTCTTCAGCAGATGATTCCTGACTGTCGGTAGTGTTTTTAAATCGTTTATTTATTCCAAATTTTGTTTTCTTTTTCGTGTTTCAAATGCAGTGTTTTTTAAAAGTGTTTTCCTTCCAGCGATTGGTTTGACCATCTGCATTACACTGAGATTATCTACTTCACATCTGCCTTTTAAATATGAAAAAAAGTTAAAATCTTGGCTACTACCACAAAATATTATGAGGGTAACTAGCCAACTCCATAACATCAGTCTTAGATTGGGTTCGGTGCAGTGTGAGGGACAGGTCAGGTAGATATCCGAAATTTGTTAAAATGTATCTAAAGTCAAAGCAAAACTTCTCCAGCCAGGATGGAAAGGTAAATGACAAAGAATTCAGACTATGTAAATAGATGAATCAATATTTACCTTTCTTTACAAGCAGAGACATATTGAAACATGCAGATATACATACACTAACAGACCAAAACACACACACACGCACACACACAGACGGACACAATTGAAGACAAGCAAAAAAATAAAAACACTGCAAATATTATTTCGAAAGAGCTTATTTTCCCAAATGGCAGCTGATTTCGTAACAAACGAATCATTGAGACTGTCTCCAATATGATTGTGCTGCTGAAGTTATTCTGCTCACAGAAGCTGCTGGAAATACGGTATCTTCCTGGAACAGTTAGATTATGTTGATTTTTCTTTTCTTTCCCACACTCTCTCTCTGATCCCTTCGAACTCTCGGTATTTCTGTCTACCCCCTCCCAGTCTCTCTCGACTCTCCAGCTCTATTTCTACACTGTCGCACACTCTCACTCTAACACCCTCCTGCATTTCCCCCCTCCCACTCTCTATCTGTCGTCCCCTGTTACTCTCGCTCTCTTTCCATCACACTCCCTGTCTACCATCCTCCCAAATCTCACTCACCCTCCTTCTCACTCAGTCCCCATCCCTCTCTCCCTCCAACCTCTCACAGTCTCTCTCTACTCCCTTCTCACTCTGTATTTCACTCAACGTTCTCCCAGTCTCTCTCGCTCGGTCTGTCTCTCTATGTTTATACCCTTCCACTCTCACATTCTGTACGCACCTGCCACGCTTTCTCTACTCCCACTTTCTCTCCACCCCCCCCCCACTCTCGCCCTCTAAACCGCCCCACTCTATTTCTTCTGTATCACGTCCCACTCTCTTTCACCTCCCGCTTTCCCTCTCTCAGCCTCACACTATCTCTGTTCCATCCCACTCTCCCTCTCTTCTCCCCTTCCACTGCCTTTCTCTACTCCCTCGCTGTCAGTCGCACTCTCTTTCGACCTCCTCGCTCTCTCTCTTCTCCAACTCTGACTCTGTTCTCCACTCCTCCTCTTCCTCATCCTGCCTCTATCTCCTCCCTCTCTTTTTCTCTCTAAACCTGAACTACTCTCTGTCTCTCTCGGTCTCTCGTTAATTTTATTCCCGCCCCCCACCTCTTTCTCTCGATTTTCAAACCCCTTGGACTCTCTCTCTCTCTGTCTGTATTTCTCTTGGTCACACTTTGTCTGCCCTCTTCGCACTCTTTCAACCCTCACAGACTCTCTCTCCACCCCTTACCCGCAAATACGCTGTCTCCTACCTCTCTCTACAACCCCAAACCATTCTCCCTTTCTCTCTAAATACCTGACACTCTCTATATAAGACCCTCCCACTCTCTGTTAACTCCCCACTCTCTCTCGATCCCCCTGCTCTCTCTCTTCATCCATGTCCCACTCTCTTTCTCTCTCACTCCCCCTCTCGCTACTTCCCTCCCATTCTCTCTTGCTCTCTCTCTCTCTTTGTATATCTCTCTCTTTGTCTCTCTCTCTCCCTCCTCCAACTCAGTCACTCTCTAACATCTCCACCACTGTCTGTCTCTCTCTCTCCCTCTACCCATTCCCTCTCTCTATATCCTCTCCCCTCTCTCTAACCACTCCCATTCTGTCTCACTACACTTCTCCCCAATTTCTATCTGCACATTCCCACATTCTCTACACCACTTACAACTATCTCTACCTCACTCCCACTCTCACTCTCAATCTCTCTACTCAACTCGCACCCTCTCTTTTTCTCTCTACACCCCAACCACTCTCTATCATTCTATGTTTTCGGATCTCCCTCTGCTGCCTCCCACACTCTCTTTGTCTCGCGATCTCTGCAAACCCTTTCCACTCTCCCCCGCTGTCTTTCTTTTCTCTCTGGCTGCCTGTCTCGCTGTCAGTCACTCTCTAGCCATGCTCTTCCATCTCTCTCTCTCTCTCAAAAATCTCACTCTCTCTCCATCATCCACACACACTCTGTCTCGCCTCCTTTCTCTTTTCCTAAACACAACCCACTTTCTCTCTCTATAGCACTTCTATTCTCTCTTTAACCAACTCCCACTGTCTCTCTACAACTTCCATATTCTCTCTTCCCCAGACGACTCTGTCTCTCTATTCCACGCCACTCTCCCTCGTACCGCCTTCCATTGTCTTCTGTCCCTCTCTCTCTACAGTCCTCCCATTTTCTCTCTCTACTCGCCTCACATTCTCTCTTTCCTCCCACTCATCCTTTCTCTATATTTCATTGGCACACTCTCTTTCTCTGGCACCTTCCCTCCCTCTCTCTATACCACCTTTGGACTCCCACTCATCCCACTCGTGTCCTAGTCTGTCTACCTGTCTCACTCTCTACATGTCCCCTTCTCTCTATACACTCCTCCCACTCTGTCTCCCTACCCCACTCCCACTCAGTCTCAAAATCCCCCCTCTCCGTCTCTCTCTTTCTACATGCATCCAAACCTCTCTTGCTCTCTGTTTCTGTTTCTCTCTGTCTCTGTCCCACACGCTCTCTGTTTACCCTCTCCTACTCTGTCTCTACCTCCCTCCCACTCTCTGCTCCTCTCCCTTTGTCTATCTCTTCCTTTGTCCCTCTCTCTACTTCCTCCCACTCTGTTTCTCTCTCACACAACTTCCCACATTTACTCTCTCTCTATCCATTCCCTCTCTATTTCTACCCTCTACCCCTCTCTCTATCCACTCCCATTCTCTCTCGCTACACTCCTAACGACTCTCTCTGTAAACACTCCCACCCTCTCTACTCCTCTTCCCAAAATCTCTACCTCACTCCCACTCTCAATCTCCATTTCTCTACTCACCTCTCACTCTCTCGCTTTCTCTCCACACGGCAATCACTGGCTCTTAATATCTATCTCTGTATCTCTCTCCTCTCGCTCTCACTCTCTTTCTTTCTGTCTCGCACTCTCTGCAAACCCTTCCACTCTCTCTCGCTGCTTCTCTCTCTCTCTCACTCTCTCTCGCTCTCTCTCTCTCTGTCAGTCACTGTTTCTCTACACTCTTCCGTCTCTCTCTCTCTCTCTCTCTCTCAAAAACCTCTGACTCTCTCCATCACCCACTCTGTCTCTTTCTCTCTGGCCTCCCTTTCATCTCTCCCTAACCCCCATACACTTTGTCTCTCAACACCAGTTGCACTCTCTCCTTAAACAACTCACAATGTCTCTCTACCCCTTCCTCTCTCTCTCTTCCGCCACCACTCTTCTCTCCATCCGGTACCACTCTCTCTCGAACCAATTTCCACTCTCTCTGTCCCGCTCTCTCCTCCTCCCATTCGCCCTCTACCCGCCTCACACAGACTCTGCCACCCCCATTCTACTCACTTCCTACGCAAGTCCCACACTCTCTTTCTCTAACATCCTCCCACTTTCTCTCTCGATATGCCCCCTTCCTAATCCCTCTTTTTCCCCTCCATTTCTCACTCAACAGAAGAGCGTCACACATTCTCTTTCTCTGTCTCTCTCTCTCTTGCCCTCCCCGTCTATCTCTACACTCAGTCAACTCTCTCTTTCTTCCACATTCCCTTCAATCTCAAACCCTCACTCTCTTTGTCTCTCTCCAGATCCCTCCCCCTCTTTGCTGCTCTGTGTTTCTGTTTCTCTCTGTCTGTCTCTCTATAACACCTCCCAAACGCTCTCTCTACACCACCACTCTCTCTCTTCCGCCCTCCTACTCTCTGTCTACACCCCACCCACCCACTGTGTCTCGCTACCCCCTCCCACTTTCTTTCTCTCTCTCTCCACACGTTCCATCTCCATCAACGGTGACGATCTCAACACTGATAACTTCTGCAAAATCTCTCTAAAACCTACCTGGACTGCACCTCTTCCCATACTGCATCCTGTAAAAACGCTATCTCTCAGCCCAAATTCTCCACCTCCATCGCATGTGATCCCATATGGACCAGTTCAAACACAGAATGCACCAGAAGGCCTTCTTCTTCAATGTCCGCAATTTCGACTCTTCATGATGATGATACCATCGAGCGCATATTTTTGACTCCTCGCAACTTCGCCCTTGAACCCTATCCCTACAACTGCAACAAGGGCACAAACCCCCTCCTCCTCGATTATCGAATTCCACCTCACCAAACGAATGTTCACTGTATCATCCTCTGCCATTTCCGCGATGTAAAAACGACACTATCAAGAGGTATATTTCCTTTCTACGTCTGTCCACTCTCCCTAACATCACTCCCTCCGTGACTGCCAGGTCAGGTCCTTGCCCACAACAAACCCACCCTCAACACCCAGCACATTGCCCTGCTGACACAGAAGTTGGACAACCCGCGCCTACACCTCCTCCTGACCTTAATAGTAGGACCCAAAGCAGTCTTTCACATTCATCAGCTTTTTTCCTTACCCTCACACACGTCATATACTATATCCATTGCTCTCGATGCGGTCTCCACTCAACAGGGAAGACAGGATGTCTACTTGCCGGGCGGATCAGAGAACATCACTGAGGCATCTGCACCAACCAAACCCACCATCCCGCGTCGAAACATTCAAACACCCCTTCCAACTCCGCCAAGGGCATACAGGTTTTGGGCCTCATCCATCCCCACCCCCAACTCACCGATTCTTGGAGGAATAACGCCATTTGTCCAACATTGGGACCCTCCAACTACATGGGATCATCGTGGATTTCACCTGTTTTCTCATTTCCCCTCAGACAGTTTATCCTAGTTCCAAATTCCGACTCAACACCGCCCTCATGTCCATCTTACTTGCCAAAAATCCACTTCACCCTCCTCTGTAACATGTCACCAGTACCGCCACTTCCATCTGCTCATTGCACTCTCAACTATCTTTCCCCCTGCCCCAACGCCTCCCCATTTATCTCTCAGCCCCCTCGTCTCATAGCCCCATTCCTAATAGAGGGCTTTTGCACCAAACATTCTTTAAACTCATCAATTCACTAATTTTCCTTTGGCTGATCCACCGCAAGGTACATCACTCGCTCCCCGGATCCGTCTAGGTAGTTTCCAAAGACTACCTGTAGTCCAGAATAGACACTCAATCAATCATGTGCACTGTCACTTCACTCGACTTGATATGCCTCTCCATCTTGATCCTACAAAGGGGATCGGTGAATTCCTTTGCATTTATTTCAGCAAATATAATCGTCTTGGGCAACCTGTCAGAAAGAGTGTGAACAGTTTCAGCTCTCAGTATTGGATACTTGCCAGATCCTATATCGCTTCAAAGTTGAACTTCTTTCCCTTCTGTCCCTGTTTGTTTTTGAGTAAGCATTGCCCACAGAGTTGACTCTTGATCGAGATCACGCTTTAATGCAATACCCAGGCTTCGTATAGGATGTGCACTTTCGTGCTTCTCCTCGACTTTTCTTCTGTTTTTTTTTAAGATGTTCACTAACACCACTGGCTTTTGACTCTTTCATCACATCTTTTCCCATAGTGCCTTTCTTCAACGACAGGGACTGTGACATTGGGTGAAAAATCTGATTTTATTTGGGAATGAAGGTTATCCCCTTCTCCAAAATTCGACACAGGATGAAATTCCTAATAGAAACTCAGTTTCACCTTGAGCCCCAGTGCATATTTGTGTGCCTTCTCTGCCGTTCTTCTGAATTCCTGAACTGTCTGCTCATCCGCACACATTTTGTCATGTCTGGAAGTGTGTTGCTAAACTAAGGCATCAGAATAATCTCTTTTACAACATCATATGTCTTATCTAGTTTTTATTTTACGCACAAATACATCTATAAAAAACGCTACTCTCAATTCTTTCGAACTCAAGGTGAGTCTGCTCAGGTTCCTGCATTATTTATCTGAACCACTGTCTACACGCTTCTGCTACAAATTGACTGACACTCAAAGTTGCCTGCTTGAATATCTGCATAAGCTCTGGCCCGAAACACAACCATCCTCGTATTTAATGCTAACACACCGTATGCCTTCGGAACAATCCGATCGACCTGGCATGGTAACTTTCAGGAATCGATGTCCATGGTTAACGAGATTTCACTGATCATCTGCAGCTACATAAATCTTATCATTATCTCAGATTTCTGCATTCCTGTTGCTAATCCAAAAGTAGATCACCTCATACGTGTCAGCATATACTCCATTTGTCATTTCTTAGCTCAGATCCACAGCTTATTGATGACCATTCATGTCCTGCAGCATCCTTCAGCATCCACCACTCGACCAAGCTTACTGTCATTGGAAAAGTTAGTAACCCATCCTTCGAAGCTCTCAGTCAGGTCATTTATAAGAATAATAACCAGAAGTGGCCGCAAAACAGATCGACTAGTAACTGAACTACAGGAAGGACATTGCCCATTTACCACCTTCTTTCAGCTCCCCAATGTCTGATCTAGAACACAAAATCACCCTCAATCTCTTGCCTCGATAATTTTTGCAGTAGTCCAACGTTGGGAAACCTACCAAGCACCTCAATGAAATCAATGTACGCCACATAAACAGCTTTACCATCATCCACCTACTTTGTCACCTTCTCAAATAACTAAGTGAGGTTTGTGAGGCATGAAATTCCCTTCAGAAAACCGTGTTGACTATGTCTAGTCAAAGTATTACTTTCTAGATAACTGAAATCACATCCATTATATCCTTTTCCAATACCGTACTGACAACAGAAGTAAGGCTCGCTCGTCTGTAATTTTAAGCATTTTCTCTACTCCCATTCTTGAACTAGTGAACAGTGTTTGCTGTCCCCCGTTTCTGGCACTATCCTGCAAAACAATGACGACATAAACATAAACGCCAGGACTGTTCAATCTCTTCTCTTGCTTGGCAGGTAGTACAAGATTCCCGTCTTGCCCAGGAGACCTATGTATTTTCAGTCTTTCCAGAATTGCTAACACGTCCTCCTTGTGAACCTCAAACCAATCTAGTCTGGGAGCCTCTATCCCAGTATTTTCCTCAACAAATTGTCTTTTTCAAGTGTGAATACTGACAACAATACACATTTAGCTCTTCGACTATTTCCTCTGACCTCACGCGAAAGTTCTCACTGCTATCATTTTTTGCCAGTAATTTTATTCTAGTCATACGTTTATTCCTGAAACACCTATTGTAAGTCTGATGCCAACAAATATCCGCCAACAACTTCTCATGTCTTCTCATGGCTCTCCTTAATTTCGGACTTTACTTTCTTACCTGTAACTCTCAAACACCCTAACTTAGCCTCCACATTTCATCCTACCAAACAGTAAAATAATGGAAATCTTTAAATTTCGCATTTCTATGTCGCATTGAACGATTCCGTTGCTGTGAACCCGGAGTCTTCTGCGGGCTCTGCTGGTCACTATAAAGTGTCTGACCGTGAAAACATTGAGTAACAGGATGAAGAGAAATGGGAGAGTTGGATTGAGAATGTGGTGGATGGTCTCGATTGTGACCCAGACACGGGAGTTATAAACAGCGACTGTAGCCTCACAAAACCAGGGGGAGTTCTCCAGCACATACTGAGCTGTGAACATGAAATACCAGAAAATGTTCTTTAAACAACTGAACACGATCACTGTTGCGAGAACCACAACCGCAGTTTTCTCACTGCAATATTTATTTTTCTGCTTTTGCCAACAAATGGCCACAAATCGATCAAGGTTGAAAGTGACAGCGAGCCAGACCGAACAGTCAGTGGCTGCATATAACAGGACCGTGTGGATATTACACAGGGGAATGTACCACAGGAAATCAAATGTTTCATAGTAAAGAATGGGAATATGTACCAACATCAGATCTAGGATAATGGCCAGTGGATCCGCCGCTGCCATGGCCACCAGGTAACGACTGACACATGGAGAGAATCCAGAATCTTTGTAAAGCAGGAGATAGGTCGTCACTACGTTAACTGTGAGGAAGGAAAACAAATAAATTACACATCGGCCTTGAGGCAATGTAACCAGTTTGATGAAGAATCCCACGAGGTTTTCAAATGTGCCACTGTATTTCGAAATTAATTGGAATAACTGGAGCTAAAATAACAATTGACAAGTTCTGATTCATTACTGAAATGCGAGAAAAAGAAAGCATAAGAAATCCTCGCTACTCAAGCACATAGACACACATCTATTCAACAGGTACTTTCCAGAATATTCCCACACACTCGGATTCAGACACCACTTTCTTTCCAGATCCGAATACGGATGGAGAAAGCATTGCCGTTCATGTTTAACAACAACAACTGCAAACATTTCAATAGCATTTCCAACCGAAACACATTTTCCCGGAGTTTGAGGGGAGTGGAATGTTGCGTGTGTGTTCAGATGGTGAAGAGCATTTTTCTGCAGCTTTGTAACGAGAATTGGGGGTTAGTACAGTGATTGAATCATGGTGCTGAATCTTCATTTAATTTGTCTCATTGACATTTTCATTGAGAGTGAAGGAGATATCTTGTGCACGCGGCCGAGCTAGTTTTCTGGTGTATTCTTACCAAACTCACGTCAGTAGCTACCGACCCCAACTCATGGCGACACTCTAATTTAATGCCAGCCTGATTCTCCCACAAAGCATGGCCATCAGTTCAAACCTGCCCTGCGCGTTTTAGCCGAACAGGGATATATTAGGGTCAATTACACCTCAATTTGTCGACAGCAGGACTGAGGCCCTGGTGGATGTGCTAGTACACAGGAGAGTCTTTGTCTTCCAAGAGTGGTAACACCACCAACCCCACTATGCAAGATCTGTGATCACCATCAAGCTCGGAGCATTATCTGCAGTCTGAAGAAATGTCCTGGAGTACAGGGCAAGCATCAATAAACTACCACGCTCCATCACAGTGCATCATTTGCTCTCTCAGATTGATTGTGTATCTGTTATAACAGTCACCCCCGACCAAGGCTCATGCTCCGCCACTTTCACTGCTGCGTGATGTACCTTCTCTCTATGGCTTGCAATACTCCAGAAAATTTAAATAATATTTCACAGAATATCAGTTACAGCATGTTCTGGAGAATGCCGCTTTCTGGATGATGTTGGCTCTGAAATGTTTCAGATAACGTTTCAAATAATTCCCAAGTTCAGGAAAATGTCGGTCTCATAGTGCATAACACATAACCGGAATGAGCACAGTTTTATTTTGGTTCTCCAATCACATGCAATCACAGTGCACCATGTGGCCATTCATCCCTTCAAACCTGCTTCACCATTCACTAATATCGGTTTGATGGAATGTGTTTCCAGCTACACGTTACATGAACTTTCAGACAATCAACACTCTGGATTCTGATCACTCACTGAACGACATAAGAACACTTTTCACGTCGATTTTCTTTCAAGAGTGTTTTCAAAATCCATTTCCAATGAAGACAAAATCTCCCTATAATGCATTCCATCAGCGTTATACTTCTATGCAATAATAAAAACACTTTTTTAAGCTGACAAAAAATGCTCTCTTATTTCATAGCAATTAATATCCAATCACAATTCGTGTTTCCGGTTATTTCGATTATCTTGCCTTGTTGTATTCAGCCAAAAACAATATCTCCACACTTATCTCATTGTAGAAAAAATTCTGGCAGTTTTTTTTGTGTTGAGCCATTATCCTGAACCGTTATCTTTTTTTGTAGATTCGTCAAATGTTTCTGTTGTATTTTGCATTGGACTATTTATGTCCATCGCAGTTAAGTAATCTCTCACGCAGTTGGTTGGACGTCTGGTTTGTGATTCACAGGGAGACTAACAGCGTCGGTTCAATTCCCCACAATGACAGGTTACCGTGAAGGGCTCGGTTTCTCAACCTGACCTCTCCTCTGAGGTGTGCTGATCTTCAGGTAATACCACCTTATCTCTGGCTCTATTTTGAGAGAGGAGTCGCATGGTCCTCTGCGAACTTGCTGACATTTTTCTATCACAGTTATCATTTTAAAATTTTCTCTGCATGAACATCGATTGTATTCTTGGTGTTCTGATTATCCACATTTATCGTTTTGTTCTACGGTCCGAATTGTCCACACAGCAAATTGCTGCCAATTTTCTGATAATACTTAACACTCCATCAGTCGACCTGTCTGTGCCACAAACATATTTAAAGTCTCTGCCTCCAATGCTGTCTGGGGAAGAGAGTACAAAGGTCTCACAACATTCTGAGAAAAGAAGATGAATCTCCTCATCTCTTTAATAAATAGAAAATTTAATAATAAAAATAGTTTGAATGCACCCGCTCGTTATAGTTCCAATCAATTTTGTTGGGAGAAAATACTGCTGCACCTCTACTTATTCTGAATTAGAACACATCCGGAGGGTTGTTTGTGAAGGCTTAATTTGTATTCTTTCCTGATAAGGGATGCAATTACATTGGATCGTGTTCATAGATGTTTCACTTCTCTTATTCCTTGATTGAATGTTTTATATTATAAATGCTAAACAGATTACCCTTTAATTGTGAGGTGATCTCATCAGGCCATAAAATTCTTCAGTACAATGGAACAGGTGGAAACTCAGGAGGTTTTTGCATTGTTCAAACAGGTCATCACTTTCCTAGAATCTCTACCGCGAGGACTCAGGCCATTCTGTCCAACGAGTCCTCACCGACCCACTAAAAATCATCCCACCTGTGTTCATCCCCCAACATTTTCCCTGTAACCCCACATTTCCCATCGTTAAACAGCATAGCCGACACATTTAAATAGTGGGAAGATATTAGGGCACCCAGAGGAAACCAACACAGTATTGGGAGAGTGTGAACATTCCTCGAAGACTTTCAGCTGAGTGTGCCTTTGTTGTTGTAAGGCAGCAGTACTCACCACAGAGCTATCATGTTACCCCAGTAGGTCCTACTAGAATTTGTTGCTGACAGTCGAGTTCTGACTTAGTTGTCCCTGTTATTGAAACTAAACCAGTCTGAGCCCTGTATCATTACCCATTTCGCCAAAGTGGTTACATTTAAAACGTATTGTGACTAGTGGAGGTGTGGGAGTTAAAAAAAAACAGCCACCTCTTCAAACTCGTTAACAACAGGGATGAGGAGAAATTTACAAATTGGGAAATCATTCAATGGGGAATCTCTTTCCGAGAAGTTTTTGACAATTAGATCGAGATTGGCATTGCTTGATTTACAGTCGACCAGTGAATACGGGAGTATGGGGTATTGACAGAAAAGTGCAGCTGTGACAAATATGAGATTAGCCACGTATTTATTTGCTCGTTGAGTAGTGTCAAAGGGGCGTTGCGATCTTTCTCACCCTTTAATGCTATGTTCAATAAACACCATCTGCCAATCATTTACCCATTCACTGCTCGTACCTATATTCTCTTTCAGATTCCTTCTGTACAAGTTCGACTAGTTTGAATCCTTCAGTTTGTGAATGAATACTCTCCTTTACCAGCGTCTGCGATAATTGGGTGGTTCGTCGTCTTATCAAGGCCTTTCCTTTGAACAGAAATGTCCCCTTATGTATGTACAATTGTACAAAAACTGACTCCCCCAGATCCATTTTCACATTCGGCTTTAATCCAGATATCTGACAGAAAGTGCAATCTAGATATCAGGTTCTTGTCAATTATTCATTGGGAAATTCCAAATGTTGCTGAACATATGATCAGATGAGAGTGACTCTATCCTTGAAAGTTCTCAATTTCTGTCACTCTTATGCCAATTATGTCACATTCCAGTGAGAAGCATCCGAGAGAATCTCCTGTACGGTTTATCAAGAGATCCACAGCACTAATTGAGATGGACAGAGTATTCTGGTGTGAATTACCCATCTCCTGCTATTCATCCCTCAATCTTTCCCTCCTTCCTAGGAGCATTTTTGAGATCCCTTTGTCCTAATTTTCCACTGAGCGTGAATCCACAAAGAATCAACATCCGTTACTTACACCACCTACAGCGGGACAGCACTATAAAACACAGCTGTCAACACCATTCCCCGAGCAATTTCCTCCAAATGTCAGCATTTCCCAGAGGCCATTCGCTCTGTGACAACCTCTAACACCCCCAACATGGAATACAGGGAGAACTAGCCATTTAGATAGAGAACTGGTTCAAAGGTAGAAGACAGAGGGTGTGGGTGGAGGGTTGTTTTTCAGACAGGAGGCCTGTGACCAGTGGAGAGCCACAACGATCGGTGCTGGGTCCTCTACTTTTTGTCATTTACATGAATGATTTGGATGCGAGCATAAGAGGTACAGTTAGTTAGTGGAGATTAATTAAAATAAATGCGAGTTGCTGCATTTTGGGAAAGTAAATCTTAGGAGGACTTATGCACTTAATGGTAAGGTTTGAGGAAGTGTTGCCGGTAAAAGAGATCTAGGTGTGCACGTTCATAGCTCCTTGAAGGTGGAGTCGCAGGTGGATAGGATAGTGAAGAAGGCACGTGGTATGCTTTCTTTTATTGTTCGTAGTATTGAGTACAGGAGTACCAGAGTTGGAAGGCATGTTGCGGCTGTAGAGGACACTGTTTAGGCCACTGTTGGAATATTGCGTGCCATTCTGGTCTCTTTCCTATCAGATTAATGTTGCGAAACTTGAAAGGGTTCAGAAAAGGTTTCCAAGAATGTTGCCAGGGTTGGAGGATTTGAGCTATAGAGAGAGGCTAAACAGGCTGGGGCGGTTTTCCCTGGAGCGTCAGAGGCTGAGGAGTGACCTTACAGAGGTTTACAAAATTATGAGGGGCATGGATAGGATAAATAGGTAAAGTCTTTTACCTGGGTTCGGAGTGTCCAGAACTAGAGGACATAGGTTTAGGGTGAGAGGCGCAAGATATATAAGAGATCTAACGGGCAACGTTTTCACACAGAGAGTTGGCAGAGGAAGTAGTGGCGGCTGGTATAATTTCAAAATTTAAGAGGCATTTGGACAGGTATATGAACAGGAGGGATTTGGAGGGATATGGGCCGGGTGCTAGCTGGTGGGACGAGATTGTGTTGGGATGTCTGTTCGGCATGGGCAAATTGGACCGAAGAGTCTGTTTCCATGCTGTACATCTCTGTGAACCTATGACTACTATATTTTTCCATGGCACCTTCTCATGCAATTTGCTAAGCTGCCATATGTCCCTTCACTTTTCGCTCTTCACTGTCCAAGTTCCCTAACACACTTTCGAGGTGAATCAGCATTTCACGTGTACTGGTGCAATCTAGTCTCTTCGCATTGCTGCGCACAATTGAGCCTTATTTACATTGGCTAAACCAAACAGAGCCTGATTTAAGGGCCAATTCCCCTTTGTCGAGAGGAATACCTCTTACCTTCTCATTGCTTCCCGATTCAATAACCGGCTTTGCTGTCATGTCAACATTTCTTGCCAGGGCTGCTGCAACGTTCCAGTGAAGCACAGGACTACCCGGAGCCATAGCCTGCACACAGGAACCCATCGGACTCTCACTCATTTTCTGGACCAGCACATATCCATCACTAATGCCTGGGATCAACCAGAAGCAGCCACTTTAAGAGGAAAAGAGGGCGACGTGATTAGATTAGATTAGATTAGATTAGATTGCTAGTTTGTATTGTTTAGAGATTCAAATTTGTTCTAACCGCAAATTCATTTGAAATGATCACAGTGAGCGAGATGTGTGTCTTACCACAGAACTACCTCTTTCAGACGCTTACAGAATAGCATGCTCTGAAGCATTAGACATTCCAAACAGTACAAATGTGCCAAAGCTGAAACAGTATTGCAGAGAGGATACATTTCTTTTGAATGTTCTAAAGCAATGGATGTGATTCACATCGCCCAGCAGATCATGTTGCAGTGATGTGCAGGAAAGGCCTCTCTTTCAACCAATCTACCCTCATCCACATACCTGCAATCTGACTCCTAATATCTATACATTTCCAACTGCTTGCCACAACCTCACAATGGGCTTTCTCACCCTATTGCAAATCCAGTTGGCACGGGAAGAAAGTCCTCAAATGATGCTTTCGTTGAGCGAAATGATTGGTTTGAAGCCCTGCAGATGAATTCACCAAAATGGGTGCAGATTACGTATTTTGGCAGCAAATATACTGCCATACCCCTCTACAAAACTGCAAACATCTGACATGAAGAAGGGAAACACGAACATTGAAGGGGGAGACTATTCAGCGCAAAGAGTTTGCAACGTCATTCCAGGTCTTGATTGATCAACTGCCTCAACGTCATATTTTCATGCAAGTCTCATTTCGCTTGAAGTTGTTTCGAAACTAAGTATTTAATAGTTTCTCTCTTCAACTTTCTTGACAGTGAAATATCCACAACCGTCTAGTCTAGAGAATAGCGCTGAAAATGTGTTGCTGGTTAAAGCGCAGCAGGTCAGGCAGCATCCAAGGAACAGGAAATTCGACGTTTCGGGCATAGGGCCTTCATCAGGAATTTCCTGTTATTCCTGATGAAGGGTTTATGCCCGAAACGTCGAATTTCCTGTTTCCTGATGAAGGGCTTATGCCCGAAACGTCGAATTTGCTGTTCCTTGGATGCTGCCTGACCTGCTGCACTTTACCCAGCAACACATTTTCAGCTCTGATCTCCAGCATCTGCAGTCCTCACTTTTCACTCGAAGACTCTTGTCTAGAGAATATAATAATTCATGATGCCCTGAGCAAAGAAGGTACTCCTCATCTCGTAGCTGAATTAGACAGAGTCCCCTTGTTCCAGACCATGGAGACAAGTGAAATATGTTTTTCACAACCACTCTCTATGCTCCTTTAATATTTTTGAAGCTTATTTGAGATGGCTGAGAATTCTTCGAAACATTATAGAATACAGTCCCTATCTCCTTAATATTTTGTCAGAGGGCAGTCTCAGCATTACAGGAAGCAGTCTGGTAAACCCTCACTTCCTCAATCACAGGCTTGTTCTTTCTCTAAATAGGAAGCATAACTGCACACAGTTCTTCAGAGGCAGTCTCACGAACATTCCAGACATTAAAAAACAGGATTTATTCTCTCTTAAATTGTGCTCAAATTGTCTTTCAATGACAACCAGTACACCATTTGCTTTCTATTTAGTGAAATTAAGCTCATAATTCGGAAGCAAGGAACAAAATAAGAACAGCATATTACGTATTCCAAGTGCGGTCTAACCAAAGTTTTATAGAGCTGCAACAAGATCTCATGACTCTTAAACTCACACTTGGAGGAAACCCACGCAGACCCGGGGAGAATGTGCAAACTCCACACAGTCAGTCAGTCATCTGAGACGGAAATTGAACCCAGGTCTACCAGCGCTGTGAGGCAGCAGTACTAACCACTGTGCCACCGCGCCGCCCACTAATGGGCAAACGCTACACAGGCAGCTGTCCGAGGCGTGATTTGAACCTGAGTCTCTGGCGCTGTGAGGCAGCAGTGCTAACCACTGAGTCACAGTGCCGCCTGATTGCTATAGCTTTCCTCTGGTAGGTCATCTCCCCCCAGCAGTATCCAAAACGGTATACTTATTGCTGAGGTGAATGTCCAAAGGGGATCTCTGCACTGTCTGTCTATCCCCTTTCCTCCCCCTAACTGTCACCCATCTATCCTTGTCCTGAGCCTTAGCAGTGACCAACTCCCGGTAACTCCTCTCAATTACCCCCTCAACCTCCTGAATGATCCGAAGTTCATCCAGTTCCACCATCAATTCCCTAACGCGGTTTTCAAGGAGCTGGAGTTGGGTGCACTTCCTGCAGATGTAGCCAGCGGAGACGTGTGCCATGTCTCCCACTTGCCACATTCTGCAGGAGGATCAATAAACTGCCCTAGCATCCATACCCGACTTATCTGAACATCCACTCAGTACTAAAGTGGAAAGCTTAGTTCAAGTTGCGATGAAATTATTAACAAGCATATATTCAATACACAAACTTTAGAATGAACCTTACCTTATTAACTAGGTTAGAGGAGGAGTGAGGGTGGGAGACAATATAATTGTAGAGTCTCAGGTTTAGCCGCCTTGCTGATATATATACTCACTGCTTTCCTTCCCGGCTGCCCCTCTGGTCCTCGTCACTTCCTCTGCTGCTCCCGCTCCTTCTATGAAAGGGAACACACCACTGCCCACTATCGGTAAGTATTTTTTTTAAAAAAAACTGTCTTACCTTAGCTGCAGTCTTTTGGGTTCGTCTTACCTCTGCTACTGCTCACACTCAAAAAAATATGACGGAATTAGAGGGGCGCAATCCACAATTGACCTAAGCCAACGGAAAGGTTTCATGTCCAAATAACCAGTCACAGAGGAAACTGGCAGAGTAGAGAAATACCTGAAAATCATGTCTATCTTTTCTCGAACTTAGTGGGCTGCTGTGACTTCACTAATATATTTCATGATATCAGGGGTATTGGTCCACACATGGCACACAAGTATCGAAGAATGGGAAATTAGTCAGTTTTCAGAACAAAATGACGGCCTATGTCTTCTGTTCAAGATACTAACAAGGATTAAGTGCACACAATTCTTAGGACACAAATAAATTCCAGAAGATTCGTAAAATAAAAGAAACAACAATACTGGCAGCTGTTTCTATGCAGAAGTCAACAATCTTAAAATAAAACAAACAATGAAAGGAATTAATTAGCTTTGGAATTTTCCAAAAAAATTGGCTTCGATATCGAAGAACATGAATAATTTTTATCAAATCTTGTGCTGACTTGATCAATTCCAGAAGTCAGTCTCTCTTTTGCTGGAATACTTTTGTACCAGTGATGCACCTGTTCAAAGCTGAACTATTATGAACTATTACTGTGGAATCACAGGAAAGGCAGAATATAGCAAGATAGAACACAGAACCAGCATTGTTGAAGGCATTGACTAAATAGCAGGACAAAACTACAAAGCCACAATAGAATGAAAATTATTTGAATTAGTCCCCAAATTCACAATGTGAAATGTTTTCTACCTGTGAGACTCCCACAATCAGCAGCATTAATAACGTCTACAACACCTTGATACAGCACAAAATTTATCTCCCAGCACGTTACAGCAATATCTGTTCGACGTTAAATTATGACAAACCCAAAAAAACCAGGCAAAATGCAATTATTAACAGTGAAGTCGTCAAGGGCTATTGGAGATGATGTTTTGAAAACGTGAAAAACTGAATCCAGTAGAGAGGTCTTGCATAAATATGCGATCAAATTGCATCTAAAATGCAATCCTCACAAGACATCCTTGAAATGAGTAGATGGAAATGAATTTCTTTCACTTGCAAATCCATGGGGAAAGCTTGGTCAGATCTAGTCACCAGTATTGCCACTGATTGGATAATGGATCATTTAAAGCTTTTTTTCTGAAGTTTTCCGATGAAATAACCTTTCAGGCAAAAGGCAAACCAATCGACTAATTTCCACCAGGTTTATCTTTACAATTGTTGATATTACCGACGCACGCAGTAAATAAATGTGATTGTTCTAAACTGCATGTAAGTTATCTACGGATTGTGAATTCACGCAAAATACAATGTAATTACAGGCAATGGTTGTTTAAGAATTGTTTGCACATTACCGAGACCTTCAAATGATGCAAATCAGTAAAATATTAAAACACAAGTCACATTCTGCCGAACAGAACTTGGTCTCCTCAGTCAGCCTTTCTAAATTTAGCCTTAAGTGTTTTATCATAACGTCTTGCACAATATCTTGCAACCAAGAGAGATAATTTGAGTCAGGAAATTTCTCAGCTCAGTAGATACGACTTAGTTAAAGTGTTCTTTCAAATTAAATTTTCACTCTCAGCTTGTTGAAGTGTGATTGTCAGGCTCATCGTTCGTTGTCCGATCCAAAGCGTCTATGACGGGTGGCCAAGAACTGAGTTGAGGTCACTCACATGCCAGCAATAATATTCTGGAATTCCAGTCCAGTTGTCTTATTGAATTTGAAGATTAAAGTCCATACTATTCACACTCCATCGTCTCAATCCTTTTCATGTTGCCCCTTCTTAAACCATGCATGTCAACTCACGTTTCCCACTACATACAACAATGCCAACTTTATCCAACTCATTCACCCAATCCATGGCTATTGCATCCTTCATACCAATTTACCAAGGATAGATCATGGAGCTCAGGAGACTGTGGAAACTAAATCGCATGAAATTCTAAAATTATATTGTGGAAACCAATTGGCCTGAAATTCCAAAATTAAATTGCATCTTTCGACATATCCTGCACAAAGTCAATTTGTGAAATCCATTCAAATTTCTAAAATTGTTTCAAGTGATTATTATCACTAAACCAAAATTCTACTCATATCCCGACATTGAAGACATCTCATCTTTTATGACTTTTTCAAACTGGTAATAAAACTGTAAACTTTACATGCTCCTGATGAAATCAGACAGGCGTTCGGAAATAACCGAACATGAAAGAACAATTGGTTTTATCTGTCCAAACACAATTCCTTAATCCAGTATTGAAATGAGCAATCTGCTGAATATTTTACTTTATTTTTAAAGGAATTGAGACTTTAATTAAACTTCGTTGAGCATAACCACTCCACCAGAATTTTTATATTGAGTTCAGGTATTCACGAATCGAACACTGTGGATTCAAGAATCAAGTTGTATTCAATGTGTGGTTATTCCGTACTCAAAGCCGAGTTCAAATTATACGGTTGCTTCTGGTTTGACCTCAGTTATTCATCAATCACCTTTTAAAAGTCCTTGCTAAATTCAGTTAAAATTGGTCTTCCTCCAATTTAGAACATCATATTTTATATCCTGTGTATCTTTTTCCATCACGAAAGCAAAGCGAATTGTATTGTGGCCGTTGCCCCCTTAGTGCTTCCTCACTTATACCTCAGTTACTTCTCACTTCTTATTTCCCAAGAACAAGTCACGTTTTGCATCTTCTCTTGTCGGTAATTCCACATAATGCATGAAATATAATTCTTGCAGAAACTTAGCAAATGTCTCTCTCAGTAAACACTTAACATTGTGGCATCCTACTCTATGTCCGAAAACTTAAAATCCCCGCATTTTGCCACCGTATTATTCTCACAGATAACTTAGTTTCTCAGTTTCCAGCTGAATATTAGTCGCTGTCCCCTACACCTCCAATTTTGGTGTCATCTGTAATCTCACTAAATGTACCTTTTATGCTCACAACCAAGTCTTTCATGGAAATGACAAAAAGTACAGGACACAGCACCGATCCTTATGGCACTCCACTGGTCTCAGTCCTCCAGTTTGAAAAACTACCCTCCACCACCACCCTCTGCCTTCTAACTTTAAGCCAGTTCTGTATCCAAATGGCTAGTTCGCCTGTATTCCATGAGATGTAACCTTGCTAATCAGTCTCCCATGGGAAACCTTGTCGAGCGCCTTACTACTCACATCTACTATTCTGCCCTTATCAGTTTTCTTTGTTACTTCTTCAAAAAACTCAATCAAGTTTGTGAGAGATGATTTCCAGGCACAACGCCATGGTGACTATCCCTAATCAGTCCTTGCCTCTCCAAATACATGTATATTCTGTCCCTCACGATTCCCTCCAACAACTTGTCCACCATCAAGGTCAGGCTCACCAGTTCATACTTCCCTGGCTTGTTTTTTAAAATCACCCTTCTTAAACAATGGCACCACGTTTGCCAACCTCCGGTCATCTGGCACCTCACCTGTGTCTATTGATGATATAAAAAGCTCAGCAAGCGTACCAGCAATCACTTATCTCGCTTTCCACAGTGTTCGCAGGTACACCTCATCAGGTCCTGGGGATTTATCCACCTGAAACCATTTCAGAACATCCAGCACTTCCGCCTCTGTAATATGGACATTGTGCACGATGTCACCATCTGTTTCCCTTCAGTCTATATCTTCTCTATCCATTTTCACAGCAAATACTGAAGCAAAATATTCATTTAGTTTCTTCCCAATTTCGTGTGGCTCCACACAAAGGCCGCCTTGCTGATCTTTCAAGGACCCTGAGTGGGAGTCAGACAGAGGGAGAAGCAGGGAGATAGGGTGTCAGTCAGAGCGTGAAGGTAGACATATAAACTTGGAAAGACGAGAGGGAGAGACCAACAGAGCATCAGACAGAGGAACGAGAAGAGAAAGAGTGGAAGACAGACGGAGACGGAGGGAGAGAGAGAGAGAGAGAGTCAGACGAAAGGAGGGCGGAGTAGAGAGTCAGAGAGGGAGCGGGCGAGACAGAGGGAGAGTGTTGGAGGGCAAGAGAGTGACATTCAAAGAGAGGGAGTGAAGGAGAGCATTTGGCAGAAAAAGGGAGAGAGAGGGAGAGAAAAATTAGATAGAGGGAGAGGGTTGGAAACAGTGAGAGTCAGAGACGGATGGGAGAGTGATACATTCGGACGGACAGTGGAGAAAGAAAGTCAGGGGGAGGTAGAGAGGGCGATAGACAGTTTCAGATAAAAAGAGGTGGAGAGTGATAAAGGTAGACAGAGGGAGACGGGCACAATGAGTCAGACAGAGGGAGAAGGAAAGAGGGAAAGTCAGACATAGGAAAGAGGGAAGAAGGAAGGTCAGACAGTGAGACAGGGAGAGATAGAGAAAAAATGACACAAGTTGCGTTAGACATATTCAGACGAGAGAAGGGCAGAGAGTGAGCGAGAGAATCAGAGAGAGGCAGTTGGAGAGTAGGTCAGTCAAAGGGAAAAGGAGAGGGATAGAGAGAGTCAGACAGGAGGAGAGGCAGGGAGACGTAGCGAGAGAGTGTCAGAGCGAGAGAGTGGAAGGGAAAATCAGACACAGGGATATTGACAGAGAGAATCAGAAAGGGTGAGGGGAGAGGTCGAGTCAGACAAAGGGAGACAGAGTGTCAGGCAGAATGGGTGAGTAAGAATGAGAGAGACCGACAGCGGGAGAGAGAGAGAGTCTGACCAGAGAGAGAGAAGGTGGGGGGTTTAGCGAGACCGTTAGATAGAGGCAGAGGGAAAGAGTGCGAGAATGAATGAAACCGAGGGAGAAGTAGGAGCTGTCATGTAAGGGAGAGAATGGGAGAGAGAGAGAGAGAGAGAATCGGACAGACCGAGACAGAGATTTATTCAGAGGGAGAGGGATAGAGGCAGAATCGATGTGAGGGAGGGGGAAGAGAGAGAGAGAGGGATTAAAACGGATCGAGAGGGAGAGCAATTGAGAGCGTCAGTATTAGAGACTGCGTTGTGCAGAGAGAGGGAGAGAGGAAACTTCAGACAGAACGAGAAGCAGAGAAGAAAATTCCGACAGACAGAAAAGGAGAGAGAGTCAGAGGTAGGCGTGAGAGAGATAATCATACAGAGTGATAAGGAGAGGGAGAGTCAGACAGAAAATGGGGTGAAGAGACTGCTACATGAAAGGAGCAGTTGTGAACTTTGCTGTATTTTCTGGAACCATCAGAGAACAACAAGCTTATTACTTTATGAAGGAGGGAAAGCCATTGATGCTGCAGCTGATGATCGCCCCCAATACCTCATGGAAGCCCAGTATCCATTTGTTCGGTCCTTTACAAGCATGTACTACTTTGCAGGATGGAGTGCCACAAAATACAATGAGCAGTATCTTTAATATGAAGGTGAGACTTTCCCTCCACCATGACTGTGTGCTGGGTGCACCTTCAGATACTGGTAGGAATCGATATATCTCTGCAACGTAGTTTGAAGAGCATGTTCCCCTCTTATTGGTTCCCACATCACTTCCCACTATCTGGCTGTTGTATATTTGCGGTCTTGCCCTGCTTCATCAGGAATGGACTTGTGGAGACACTCTTGGTGATAGAAATTGAAGTACCACTCCCAGAGTACGCTCTTCGCTCTCGTCTTACTGAATGCTTCCTCCCATTTGTTTTCCACATCGAGGGAAAGTCAGTTATCAGAAAGGGGCTACGTGCAGGGCTGCAGATTTCCATCATCAGCGGATTTCCTGGATCATGGTTGACCTGTTATTCTGAGATTTCCAGTGTTGTGTCATCAATTTTGTGAAATTCCAGCATAACCCCTTTCCTGACTTTATCCCACGGTGCCCCCTCAACTGGTGCGTCTGTCCTCGCGTTGGGATAGTTGTGCGACGGGGCTTCATGAAAAAACTCCCCATCACGTCTGATTCTGTGAGGGTAAACTTGTCAGATTGTTTGTTGACTTTTAAATATGAAGGATAAAGGCAAATGTGGTGCATAGTCAGGTTTTGAAAAGAGACTGAATGAAAGGCATTCTATTTCTGTGCATTTATGATCTAAAAAAAGGATTGAGGAAAGGTATGATTTAATTTGGTGACAGGGTGATCATCATTGAATTATTCCGCAGATTTTATATTTAAGAATGTTATACAAAACTGAAGATTGTTATGATAGTTCTCCGAATAAAGGATGACGCCTGTATGTTTGTAAAGAACGATCTTATATCTTACTTGTTCAATGCATTAAATAGGTATTTAGAGTTTGACAAAATTTGCAGATGACAGAAGATGAGTGGTAGAGTAAAGTGTGCAGAGGACACTGTACTCCATCTGGCAGACACTTGCTCACTCACTTAAACGTTCTATATTCATCTGCAGACTTCATTGGCCTGTTATTGGCCTCCTCCTGTCTGCCTGCAACTAATTTGAGAGTCTGAATGACCTCTACCTGTCATTCTGTAGCAGGCCTGGGACATTAAATGACACGGCAGTTAGTGGATTATGAGCAGCCAGTAAACTGGATCTGCTGGGACTTCCTCCCTTCTCAATTGCAGAAACAGAAGAGACACAATGTTCTCCAGGTGCCCTCTCAGTAAGACCTCGTATAGCTGTAGTAACAATTCTCTATATTTGAAATGATTCCATTTGCAATCTATGTATACAGTCCAGTTGTACGGCTATAAAACCGTTAATAAGCTTGTGTGATTGAATGACCTCCTTCTCTCCCCGTACAAGAGGCCGATGGGGACAGAATTTCTTCCTCCTGTTAGTGAGTAGAAGTTTCAATGTTCTGAATGCTGTCTCAAGATTATGAAAGAATTTGATAACAGGGCACTTAAAATAAGGTTGGAGCCGCCTTACATAAAGTCAACGATCATTAAATATGTTTTACCCTAGTTTATCTTCTCTGGAAGTTTCTGCACGAGTAATGTTACACAGCTTTCAGTTATTGCACCCCTGTCGCTTTTTCCAAACGGTTGAACTTCTACAACCCTGCAGTGTTTTGGAACTACTCCCACGTAGAAGGAAGAATGATTAAAAAGACTGAAATATTTATTGTTCAACCATCAGCAGCCTTCAAACTTTCCATCCCGAGCAAATAAATGTTCTCTTTGATTGTAATATTGAAAATGATACAAGGAAGGGGTTAATTGAACCTGTTTGTTCAGTGACTGTGTTTAATGTCAATCTCCATTGATTCTAGTAATCCCAGTGGAGGGTTACCGTCTTTTAAAAAGCAATGGGCTCCAACCAATGTATTATTCCATACTATGAACGGATCATTCACCTACAGATCTCACCTGGATCAGTAGGTCCAGAAATGTGGAGGAGAGATCAGCATCTAAGAACAGTGGACAGGAATGTTATAACAATGGAAAGAAGTTTGGCCGGAGATATTTCATATCTTTCCACATATTATGATTTTTTGTCATTTCCGTGGCGGACGTACTATGCACTTACAATTATTCAATACTTTTATTATCCTATCCTGGCTATCGTTGGTGTCCCTGGTAAGTCTCACTGTTCAGTTATTATTTCCATCACCCAAGTACAACTGCATTATTGACTGGATTAGATCACCTACAGTATTTTCATAGCAGATATATTATGCACTTACAATTATTCAATATTTTCATTACCCTATCCTGGCTACCGTTGGTGTCCGTTGTAAGTCTCACTGTTCAGTTATTATTTCTATCAACCAAGTACAACTGCATTACTGTTTAGATTAGATCACCTACAGAATGTGAAAAGGCCCTTTGGTCCAAGAATTTCGCATCAGCCGTCTGAAGAGTAACCCAACCGGACGCATTGCCCTGCCCTCGCTTTATCCTTTCAAACGCACCTAACACTATGGGCCATTTACCATGGCCAATTCACGTGAACAGCATATCACTGAATTGTGGGATGATACCAGAGCACCCAGAGGAAACCCTAAGGAGAATGTGCAAACTACAAAGAGGCAGTCGCCCGTGTCGGGATTCGAGCCGTGTCCCTGGCGCTCAGTGGTAGCAATGCAAATCACGAAGCCAACACACCAACCCGCCGTCTTCATTTGAATTATTCTGCAAACCTTGCTCCTGTAATTGTTGCTGCCGAATCTCTGATTCTAAGTATTTCCACAACTAACCACCACTAACTGCATCAGTGAACTTGTTCTTTCAATTTATCTCTCTTTTCTTTTATCATTGCCCCTCGTGAGTCTCTCTGTTTCGCTCCTGCATTTTGCCTGTGAACCACCATTCAGAGTGTTGCTGTCTTTGTTGTGTAAGTAATGGGAATATGGAGGTCATTGCCTTTTCTACTGATTGAAAAGTACATTTCCTTCTTTTGAGTCTATGCCGTCCCTCAGCAATATTGGAGATTGAAAGAGATGGGACAGAACTGTTCGCTTCTGTCATCAGCTGATTCTTGAAAATATATCCTTACCATTCTTAATTTTAATTACTAAGCCCTTCAGAATATACTGAACTAGCTAAAGCCATCTGTTATTTGGTCTTTGAGCTATGAAATACAGTCTTAATGATGTCAAAATTCTGCTGCAGTCAAATTTCAAAGCCGCATAAGCAAGTCTGAGTCGATTACCCTTGCCTCACATCTGAACTCACACCAGACCACGACGCATCCAACATTCTTATGTACCTGATCTATATTTTAGTTGGGTAGAGGGAGGTCATTATTATAATCTTATCAAACATATCATCACATTTGTCAAAAAATTATCCCCTCCCTGTCGATTTTCCCGAACACTGTCAGTTGTTAATATTTAAACTGATCTTCTCCATGTGTGTTCTGCCTATAATAACAACTTGCAGATCACACACACACACACACACACACACACACACACACACACACACACACACACACACACACACACACACACACACACACACACACACACACACACACACACACCTGCCTTGTTCTTCTTCATTTGAGCCTATCTTCTTGACACTCCCGCCATGGGCTGCACATTCTCTCATGCTGAGCAGTTATGCAGTCCAAGTATAATTGCTCCATATTGGCAAAGATTTGCAATCCTCCTCATACTGGCAGGTCGTGCAGGTTACTGCGAAATACACGAGCACTGTCTGCACTTTCCTTCATTTTGTCCTGTCGCCCTCTCTCAGTATAAATTGTCTGGGCTTGTGCTGTGATGGAGATTCAGAAGTTGATGAAACAAACCAATTCAGTTGTTAACGCACTGTCTTCATTCAATGTTCTCTTTCCTGTGATTGAACCCTCCAAGGATTCACTCCACTAGTTCGTCCCACTCCCCATTTTTGTCCCAATTTCCACAATCAATTCTGAGTTGACCGATTGCCCGTTTCTATCTTTAATATGACGCGTTGTGTTCCTCTGCATCTTTCCCACGCTTTGATCTTTCTCTCCCTCGTGTATCGAATGCCGGCATTGTGAATCACAGAAACAATGAAATAGTGTGTATCAGCCGGTGTTCACTTCCGCGTGTGAGCCCTGTGGTTCTCCACGTAGGACTGGTCGCTTCAGCAGCTTGTCATGTTCCTGAACGCCTGTGTTTGCGTCTCTCAGCTTATCGTGCGGTCAGTAACATGAGGAAGCCCGGAGAGTTTTTTTAATGAATATCCAGGCATCGAAAATGTTTTTGAGGGGCTTCTGACGGACTCCTGTTAGTGAAAAGTTAATGGAGTTGCTGCAGATGGTTCGCTGGAGATTGTTCAGTGAGCTGCCTCGCACATTCAGGGATTCTTCAGGATTTGATGTTGCAACACTAGACGAAGCATAGGGATTGTAGTTACAGCATCTGAGTCTGCAACATAAACAGCATATGGAGCAAAGGCTGCAGAGAGAGAAGTTTCTGAAATTACAGAGCGTCTGTGGGTGCGGGATGTGTCGGTGGCGATGGTATCTACCTGTTTCACACAGGGTGTTACAAGAACCACTTCCCAAGCCACATTTCACACAAGAGCAGAGAGTGAGAAGACCCCTACTGAGCAAGCTGCTGACGACAGAGCGGAGTCACTTCCTTCAACACGACCTGCAGCTTTACACAAGGGAGAGGACGGTGCTTCCAATCACTGTTAGGATCACTGTTTAATGCAGCTTCTATGATCTGTTACTTCCCAGGCTGGAGAGGGTTGCATTTACCCCAACTCCAAGTATGCCAACACCAATGTGACCAATCGGGGAATGAAAATTTATGTGGTGGATGAGCAGGGAACTGCTGTGTTTCTCCTTGTTTTGTCCGTATTGCGGGATTTATGATGGTGTCCAGGGATCTGTGGGGTATCCATGCCAACGGGGAGATGTTGAAAAACTGAAGGAACTCTCACACCATTACTGTCACACTTAGACCATGCACAGTACATCATGACAGTGGATACCCACTGTCCTGGCAGCTACCACAGCCGCTTCATTCAGAAGCAGTCATCCATTCGCATTGGTTTCGTGAATCCACATTGAAAGAAAAGATGTTTTTTTTTCGATAAGGGCCGCCCTCTTGATAGTCACTTAAAACACCCGACCCTCAACAATCCCCACCGCTAAACAACCATATCAAAATATCCCGTGATATTCTGAGAGCAAACAGAACATCAGGAAGCCGACCACTGGGAGATGGAGCAACGCTTCCGATTCTCTGAACGGGTCAGAAAGAATCTGTCAGTACAGACTGTATCACTCAGCCCTGTAATCTCTCTCAATTTCAGCAACATGCTGCCTTCCAAAGTCCCTGATGAAATGGACAAGTCCCCATTAAGTCATGATATGTTCCATCTGCCAAATTAACATCCAATAACTTTAACTATCTGCATTATTTTGGATTCTTTCCATCTACTATTGAGGGTTTCACTACTTTCTTACCGGACAGTCATCACCAAACTTAGTTTCAGTGCAGTTGTTCCACCCTTCCAAATCTTGACATAGATTGAAAATAGCTGAGTACATAGGACAAACAGGAAGAAAGCTAACGATCCGCATCCATGAACACCAACTAGCCACGAAACGACACGACCAGCTAGCCCTCGTAGCCATACACTCAGATGACAAACAACACGAATTCGATTGGGACAACACCACTATTATAGGGCAGGCCAAAAAGAGAACAGCCAGGGAATTCCTAGAAGCATGGTACTCATCCACGAATTCTATCAACAGACACATCGACCTAGACCCTATATACCGACCACTGCAGCGGACAGCAACTGACAATCGGAAGTGTCAGATTCAAACCAGTATAAATGCCGGAGGAATCAGCACAGAAGCGCTTCACACGAGGCTCCCAAGCACTGAAGATGTCACCTAGAAAGGCGACGAAACGTTTGCAACAAAAACTAGCAGCTCGGCGAACAGAACCACAACAACGAGCACCCGAGCTACAAATCTTCTCACAAACTTTGAATTGTTATGACGTTTATGATAGATAACACACCTTTAAGAGAAAGGAGGCTGAGAGCTGTAAATACCATGTTTAATGTTCACTTTTAGATTTAAAGAAATATTTTTATATAACGAAATTTGAGGAGTCCTCTGTCACCCATACTTTAACAGACTGAGATACTTGATTGGATTTTCAGTGTGATTGGTTTAATTAGTTGAAGGGTTTCCCACCGTGTCATAATATATAATCGATAATAATGGATATTTGAAAAGTAACAGCAATTCTGAAGAAAACAGGAATGCAATTATGAAAGGAAAACTAAAAATGTTTTTTTTGGAATTGTTTAAATATGTTTCTTGGAAATAAATTTAATTTCGAACCATTGGCTGTGAGAGAGTTGAATATTTAGGAGCATTTATTTTTAGAACTCATGCAGTGAGTTAGCAGAAAGCAATTAAAGCAAAGTATATTTGGAGGGAAAATACAAATAGAAGGAGAGATGTGAGGTTCACTTTCACTTAAAGGCAATCAGAATACGTAATTCACAAATTGCTAAGGTTGAAGGTGTTACTAATCCTGGAGTATTGTGTAGTGTTTTGACATACAAAATATATGAAAAAATATTCTGACCAAAGGGTCAGTCCAATGGACATTCTCCTGATTAATCCTTCGAATGATAACACTGACTGATGAGGAAGCTAGGTATTTGTTATCGAGAGTGTTGAATAATGAGGTGTGGCCACAGCTGTTCACTTTAGTTGGAGACTAAAAACAAGGGAACACGCTTTTAAAGTGAAAGGTTTGAGGTTTAAAGAGAGCTTAAGGATCGATTTTCATTCAGAGGCTGTTAGGAACTGGAGTGCATTTTCGGAAAGGGCAGCTATTGTGGGAAACGTCACAACCGTTAAAAGATACGTGGTGAAAGCCGGAAGTGTCATAACAGTCACATCTCCCGGCCTCGCGTAGGAAAGTGGGACTCATTTCAGTCGTTCTGTGTTTCTCACTGTGTATTCTCTACAACTCCGTGAGTGTGTGATTATGGAAAGCCATTGACCAACCACAAAACAGGAATTAATTGTTTTCCTGTGGGATATCTTAGCATTAGTTGTAAGAGTGAATTGTAATTGTTTCTAAAAATATGTCAACGCAAAAAGTTACAGAAGATCAGTACAACTTACTTACAGTCTGAACCTAGAGAATACAAAATGGAGAATAGGGAAACATGAAAACGATAAAGCAAACATATCAGTTTCATCTTCATAGAACAAAACTGAACAAACGAACCGAAAACTTCCCAGCAAAACGAGGAAACCTGGTTCTGCTGAGGAAAAGGAAATAGAATGGCATTATGAAAAAAAGCAGTTTGGGAGAAATTATCGCAGCAAGCAATGGACAGAGATAAAGTCAATGTGGATAGTAAATAAATTATTGAAATGGAAGCAATGCATTTGGATTTGCAGAAAGAGTTTTGGTTAAGCCCCAAGTCTAGTCTGCAAAATAAAATCTCATGCAATTCTCGATAATTTCTGGAAAAGTATTTTTTTATCGAAAGCAAGAACTCAAAGTAAACAGTAAGTAGGATTAAATGGGTTGTTTTCTTGTTGGACTGAACGTCAAGTGGGACATCGTCTAGGTCCCAACTGTTCAGAATGTACATTAACAATTAGTTTCAGGAAATCAAATGTAAAAAGTCCAAGTCAGCTAACGGATTCTAAATGGTGAGGAGGACGGTAAAAAGCTGCAATGTCATTGAAACAAATACAGTGAATAGGCTACTACGTCTCAGATGAAGAGCAATGTCGATAGATAGAACATAGAACATAGAAGGATACAGCGCAGTACAGGCCCTTCGGCCCTCGATGTTGCGCCGACCGAATCCTACCTAACCTATACTAGCCCAATAACTTCCAAATGCCTATCCAATGCCCGCTTAAATGACCATAAAGAAGGAGAGTTCACCACTGATACGGGCAGGGCATTCCATGAACTCACAACCCGCTGTGTGAAGAATCTACCCCTAACATCTGTCCTATACCTACCACCCCTTAATTTAAAGCTATGTCCCCTAGTAACACCTGACTCCATTAGCGGTAAAAGGTTCTTAGTATCTACCCTATCTAAACCCCTAATCATCTTATACACTTCTATCAGATCTCCCCTAAACCTTCTCTTCTCCAATGAGAACAGCCCCAAGTGCCTCAGCCTTTCCTCATAAGATTTTCCTACCATTCCAGGCAACATCCTGGTAAACCTCCTCTGCACTCGTTCTAAAGCTTCCACATCCTTCCTATAGTATGGCGACCAAAACTGCACACAATACTCCAGATGAGGCCTCACCAGAGTCTTATACAAATGCAACATGACCTCAGGACTCCGGAACTCAATTCCTCTGCCAATAAAGCCCAGTACACCATATGCCTTCCTCACAGCACTATTTACCTGGGTGGCAACTTTCAGAGATCTGTGTACATAGACACCAAGATCCCTCTGCTCATCCACACTACCAAGTAGCCTACCATTAGCCCAGTAATCCATCATCTTGTTATTCCTACCAAAGTGAACGACTTCGCACTTAGCTACATTGAATTCCATTTGCCACATTTCTGCCCAGCTCTGCAACTTATCTATATCCCGCTGTAACCTACCACTTCCTTCCTCACTATCCACAACTCCACCGACTTTTGTGTCATCCGCAAACTTGCTTACCCAGCTTTCAAGTCCTTCCTCTAGATCATTTATAAAGATAACAAAAAGCAATGGTCCCAAAACAGATCCTTGTGGTACACCGCTAGTAACTGCGCTCCAAGATGAACATAATCCATCAACTACTACCCTCTGTCTCCTTCCAGCCAGCCAATTCCTAATCCAAACCTCTAATGTATCCTCAATGCCATACCTCCGAAGTTTTAGCATTAGCCTACCATGGGGAACCTTATCGAACGCCTTACTAAAATCCATATACACAACATCTACAGCTTTACCCTCATCCACTTCCTTAGTCACCTTCTCAAAGAACTCAATAAGGTTTGTGAGGCACGACCTGCCCTTCACAAAACCATGCTGGCTATCCCTGATCACGTTATTCCTACCCAGATGTTCATAAATCTTATCCCTTACCATTCTCTCTAAGACTTTGCCCACCACTGAAGTCAGACTCACTGGCCTATAGTTACTAGGGCTATCCCTACTCCCTTTCTTGAACAATGGGACCACATTCGCTATCCTCCAGTCCTCTGGTACTATTGCTGTTGACAACGACGACATAAAAATCCAGGCCAATGGCTCTGCTATCTCCTCCCTAGCTTCCCATAGGATCCTGGGGTAAATGCCATCAGGCCCAGGAGACTTATCTATATTCATCCTTTCCAATATTCCCAAAACCTCTTCCCTGCATATTTCCAGGGCATCCATTCTAATTATTTGTGATTCCATATTCACATCAGCAACAGTGTCCTGTTCCTGAGTGAATACTGATGAAAAGTACTGATTTAATGTCTCTCCAATCTCCTCTGCCTCCACACACAACTTCCCACTACTATCCTTGACTGGACCGATACCTACCCTAGTCATCCTTTTATTCTTGACATACCTATAGAAAGCCTTTGGGTTTTCCCTAATCCTACCAGCTAAAGACTTTTCATGTCCCCTTCTCGCTTCTCTTTGTCGTTTTGGTGGGAACATAGAAAGTCAACCGACTATTTTCAAACGGATTGAGTAAAAAGCAATGATCTATGACAGAATTTACGGTTTTTTATGGTTGCTCCTGCGTAGACCTTTATGCAGGGAAGCGAGTTCTGAAGCCGGAAATAAATCTGGGAATAGATTTGGCACGCTCACCAGTATTCATTCACCCGACAAGTATGTGGCTGTAACATTGGAAAGAGTCTATATCTCGTTGTACGCCAGTCACTGAAAATAAATGATGTGTCGACCTTCATTTCAGGGGGATTTGAGTACAGAAGTGAGGGTGAATTACTGCAGGTGTCCATGATAATGTTGATACCACATCTCGAGCAATGCGAAGTATTGTGTGCAGTATTGGACTCCTTATGTTCTGAAGTTGGTTGTGTGTGCTGCACCTTTAGGAGACAGAGAAGGGTGTTTTGCACTGTGAGCTTGCAGATTCCTGCCTTTTTGAATGAGTCACAGTCCCTGATTTAACTGGAAAGTTGGAGATACCTAATATTTGGCAGTGAAATAAATTTCTGAGTCTTAGCTGCTATGTTGGTAACCATTTATATTGATCAATCAGTTGAAATCATGCGCCGAGATACTAAATCTTTATCAAGTTTGAAGTTGATCTGTGGGCAACATCCATCCAATCCGATGTGGAGTAAGGAAGCAGGCATTTTGAAAGCTAGCCACTGAGAGGAACTGTCATCTATTAAGAAATTGCCATTCAAAAATACTCTCTATCAAATGTCCCGGTTTCATATTAAACTCTTTTGCAGCAAAAGCGCTAAGACGACCCAGATAGGTCGAGAAACACAGGAACAGACAATGGAGACATGAACCGCTATCTGGTTTTTAGCATTAAGTTGATATGATCTTATTAGGACTGTTATTGGAAGATTATATCCTTGAAGATGTGGAGGTAGAAAACAAACATTTAAGAGAGCGGATGCTTAGTGTTATAAATAGTTGTTGTGAAATCTTCTCCTTTAGTGTCAAAAAATAAATTCATTATTTTCTTTCACAAGTTAAATTTGGAAGTTCTCTGTCACTTATACATGAACAGATTACGAGGAGAGGTGAGATTCTCTGGGTGTTTGGTTTAATTAGGCGAAGATTTTACCACCGTGTCATCACTGTTTGGGAGCTCGCGTCCGTGATTTGGATAGGGCTCGACGGATCCAGTCTGAGTTTTGGGCAGATTTTTACAGGTGTGGAGTACAAAGGATCCCAGCATACTGAAACATTTGTCAGCTAGTGTCCTAAATCTTTAAATAAAACGTACGTGTGACAGTTATTTTAGTTGCAGTCACTTGTGGTTGACTAACTTAAAAGTAGTTCTTAAGATAATAAAAATGTTTTGGGGGTTTTAAGACGGTTCGCAAATTTGCCAATGAAGTTTAGAAGTACAGACAAATTATCATACTTTTAGAATTACAAAAAGGTTAAATTTGTGTTTAACAAAGGACAACAGAAAAGGTGAATTTGTTAGGGCGTCAGTCAATCACATATTAGTGTCAGAGAAAGAGACGACAACGGTAGATTTAGAAAATATTAAACTACAATTGAGGAAAAGGGAATTAAAAGATAAGCAAAAGGAGAGAGAATGGGAAAGTCAGAAACAAGATATAGAAAGAGGGAAAGAAAAAGAGAAAAGTCAAGGAGAGAAGAGAGAGGAAAAGAAAGAGAGAGAGATGAAAGAGAATGACAGAGAAGGAGAGAGAGAAGAAAGGAAGAGAGAAAACACAAAAAAAGAGAAAAGGAGAGAGAATTCAAACTTCAATAGTTGCGATGTGCAGTGGAACGTCAGGTTAACAAGGTGTAGAGGAATAGAGAAGGAAACGAAAATTGCCAAATTTTGATTAGAAAATGTCGAGTTCATCTTTACTTTATTTGAAAAATTGACTGGGCAGATGAAGTGGTCAGAACAGTTATGGGTAATGACAGTTCAGACGAAGTTAGGAAAATGGGGAGAATGGAAGTAGGAGAAATTGTTATGACATGGGGTAAACTCTTCTGCCAATTAAACAAAACCCACAGTAAAGCTCGGAGAAAGTGACGACTGCAGATGCTGGAGATCAGAGCTTAAAAATGTGTTTCTGGAAAAACGCAGCAGGTCAGGCAGCATCAAAGGAGCACGAGAATCGACGTTTCGGGCATAGACCTTTCTTCAGGAATGAGGAGGGTGTGCCAAGCAGTCTAAGATAAAATATATGGAGGAAGGACTTGGGGGAGGGGCGTTGGGGATACGATAGGTGGAAGGAGGTTAAGATGAGGTGTTCCGTGACCTGTTAAAATATGCGTGACAGAGAACTATCCAAAAACCATTATGCAAAAAAAAAACATTTTATTCTTCATCACGAAAACAGAACATTAAGCAACAAATTTTTACGACACTCATTCCACATTTTCTTAAAGATTTGTGATCGTTTTCCCACTTTATAACAATACAATGATCCAATAAATCCTCGACTAAATTTACAGCAAATCAAATTTCAAACCGTGACAGCAGTTGGCATCTTCAAGTGTGAAGCATTCTCTGCTTTCAGATCTCCCAGGGTCGTCTTTGGCCTTCTGCTGCAAAGATGTCTCACATGAATAAGGCACCCTTTAAACAGAATGTGTGTGGGCAATATTCCGATGACAGAAGGTTCTCCTTTTCTATTAATCTGTCCAAAATGCCTCTTCCTTATATACCTAACAAATTGCATCAAATCATTGGCTCGATGTTGTTCAAACATTAAAATTCAAATTCTAATGGGCTTTAGCATTTTGGGGCATAATTTAAACTGATTCGTTAAAGTCGAAATGCTGTGAAAACAATCAGTACCTAAGTTACATCTCAAATGTTACATTCTCAAATTGTCCAGTCTGGCCTGTGACATCACAAGTTCTTGCCGGCTTTCACGTGCTCTTAAACATAGAGTACACGCCGTCAACTTCATATCAAAATTCGCACGAACTGATAACCTACACCTCAGAGTACAAAGAAAAGTGTCTCTCAAAATCAAGAATTCATTCGTGCTCAAATTCCAAGGTTCAATAGATTCTGCAATAGTGTTGCACATTGCAGGGTAGATATTGCAATTTGAATATTCAAAAAGGTAGGTCAAGAAAAAACAGGGATATATGGACCAAAAAGCCTCACATTAAATGTGAGGAAAAAAATTGAAATCCATTATCAGGGATTTCGCAGCGTAGAATGTAAAGAGATGTTGCAGTATCAACATGGATTTATGAAAACGAATGCGCACGTGGCAAATTAGTTGGATTTAAATGAACATATAACCAGTGGAGTTGACATGGTGAAAAGAGTCAAAGTGGTATTTCTTCGACATTCAGAAAACTTTTGACAGAGACCTGCATAGTAGATTATTGTTCAAGGTTGCAGTGCATGGTCTTGGGTGAGTGCATTAAGATGGATATAATACTGGTCGACAAAAAAATTGTGCGCAGTTTTGATCTCCTTTTCTGAGGATGGATGCTGTTGCTTTCCAGGGAGGGCAGGGAAGGTTTACCAGGTTAATTTCAGGGATGGTGGGATTGAAGTATGAGGCGGCATTCCCTCAGTTTGGATTGCTTTGCTTCAAATCAGGTGAGTGAGGGTGGAGACATTCTAACAAGACGAGATATGGTAAATTTAGGCGAGAATGTGCCAGATAGTTGGCGTGTCCAGAAACAGAGCTGGCAGTCTGAAGTTCGATTGGACGATTTCGGAGACAGAGGAGGAACTATTTCTTCACATAAAGAGTGAGGAGCACGTGATATTTCTTATTTGAGGAAGAACATAATGCCAAAGCATTCACTGTATTTTAGAGGCGGCTAAGTACAGCAATTCGATATAATAGGATCAAAGGATATGGGGAGGAACCAGGATTAGGTGATTTAGCTGAAAGGTCAGCCACCATCGTGTAGAGTGATAGAGCCGCCTCGGAGGGCAGAAGGCACTCCTCATGCTCCTATGTTCAATGTCTCTAAATTTCTGTCTTCGAGAAGGGAGGAAGCTCAATGTCTTGCATGGCCTAGTCCTGTTCCGAAGTTTATTGCAGTCTGTGAGAAAGCTTTCTGTATGATGTCACAAGCCCTGAGACGATCGGAACAAGGCCTCTTCAGGTTCGACAAGACTGTGTTTCCCGTTCCCTCTTCTGATATCGAGTCTGGGGTCGGATGTTATGTCCGCGTTTATCCTGTAAGACTTCAGAGCAGTTCGCTACAATGGAGTGTCTTTCTTCGCTGTTTCAGAGACCGTAGAAGAGTTTAATACATGACTGTTGGTCTTGAGTCAATTTTAGACAAAACACGGACAACGTGGGTGGTTTGCTCGCTAAAAGTATATTTGCGAAGCAAATTGGCGTTTACAATCGACATTGCCTTCAATGTCACAATAATTGAAAACAGATTTTATTTCTTGATATTTTAAAAATTATTTTGAACATCTGCCCACTTCAGAACATTAATCTTGTCTGGCTAAGTAATCATGTGACAATTCCACAACAGCACCATCTCTAAGTGGGAACAGATTGGAAACCAAAATGCGCAGGTCATTACTGTGCTACTTGACAAATCTGTCAAAAAGAACTTATGCCAAATTCATTGCCGTGATGGGAATGATGGTGGCTAATTGGTCATATCATAATTATTCTCCTGTTATGTCGAGGAACATAGTTGAGCTCTCTTCAACATAGACAGGTAGATGCCAGAGTTGGAGCTGGAATGAAATAAATTGCATAGGGAGCATAGCTTGCTGTGCGGCACACATCTTCATTCCTGTTGCAGGAATGATTTCAGAGACAATTGCTTTTGTTGTTACTGTCTGTTCAGATGTATCTTCATATCACGCAGTGAATAGAATTATTTGACGACTGACATCTGCGATCCTGTGAACATCGCGATGACGGTAATTGGAACATCCACCCAACACTTTTGGCTAAGGAACGTTCGAATACTGCATCCTTGTCTTTTACACGTAAGTGCAGGGCTGTTCTATTATTGAGGATGGGGATATTTTAACAGCCCACCCCTGCAGTGGCAGTGATATACTTTTCAATAGTCTACCACCATTTATGACATGATTTAGAAGGACTGCAGAGCTTCCATTTCATCCGTTGGTTTTGGGGTCATTTCAGCCTCTCAAGCACATGTTCCTTCTGCTAAGCAGTCAAGTACGGTAAGGTTAATGGGTTCTCATTCGTCTTAGTTACAAACGGTTCAGAACCTGTCAAGTTCGTCCGCACCCGTCATAGACCCATAAATGACCACATTTTTCGATACTGATCTCCAGCATCTGCAGTCCTCATTTTCTAAGTTATTCTGACAGAAGAACACAACCATGCCTGACGCCTTCTGTCCATCCTGTCTAACAGTAAAACAGCTTTCAAGGAACGATGTATCTGCATCCCTGGCCCTGAGTATTGAGTACAGGATTTGGAAGTCATGTTGTGGCTGTACAGGGCATTGGTTAGGCCACTGTTGGAATATTGCGTCCAATCCTGGTCTCCTAACAAAAGGAAAGATGTTGTGTAATTTGAAAGGGTTCAGAAAACATTTAAAACGATGCTGCCAGGGGTGGAGGATTTGAGCTATAGGGAGAGGCTGAAAAGGCTGGGGCTATTTTCCCTCAAACGTCGGAGCATGAGGGGTGATCATATAGAAGTTTACCAAATTATGAGAAACATGGATAGGGAAAATATGCAAAGTATTTTCCCTGGAACCGGGGAATACAGAATTCGAGGGCATAGGTTGAGGCTGAGAGGCGAAAGATATAAAAGAAACCTACAGGACAACTTTTTTCACGCAGAGAGTGGTACGTGTATGAAATGAGTTGTCAGATGAAATGGTAGAGGCTGGTACAATTGCAACATTTATGAGCTATTTGGATGGGTATATGAATAGGAAGTGTTTGGAGGAATATTGACAGTGTGCTGGCAGACAGAACTAAATTGGTTTGGGATATCTGGTCAGCATGGACGGGTTGGACCGAAGGCTCTGTTTCCATACTGTACATCTCTATGACAGTATATATTTCATCCAAACCATTTATTAAAAACAATGAACAACGTTATGCGCATCACTGGACCTTGTGGGATACCCACGGCCACATACTTCCAATTGGAACAAAAAATCTCTCCTACCACCCCCTGTAAGCCAATCTTTTATGTAAAGGACTAGATCTCTCCGACCTCCTGTGATCTAACTTTACTAACCAGTTTACCATGCAGAATTTTTGGTTATCACTAACGGCCACGTTGGCAATGTATGCTGCCTTGCATTCATCTATATTCTTAGTCACCTCCTGAAAATCTTCAATCAAGATTATGCGACACAATCTCACATGCACACAGCCATGTTGGCTATCTCAATGATTTCTTGTTTTTATTCCAGATTCAAGCAAATCCTGTTGCTCGAAGTCTCCTCTAACACTCACCTATGATTGAAGTCACTCTGTAAACCCCTGCTTTTCTTTGCAACCGGTTGAAAAATAACATTACAAAATTGCCTGCCTTCTGGTCCTCCAGCTCCACAGCCGTGGCTTTCAGTAATTTAAAAAAATCATTGAAAGAACTGCAGATCTGTTAATGAGAAACCAAAAAAAAACCGGAAGTTGCTGGATAATCTCAGTAGGATCGGTGCAGAGATATCAGAGGTAACGTTTCGGCTTCAGTGACCCTTCTGAGGAATGATACAAACATCCCAGAAATGACCCTTCAATTTCTTTCACAGCTTCCCAGAGCCCAATGCAATTACAGTCACGACACCCAAAGTGTCCTCACTCAAAGAGCTCACTCACGTAAGCTGCATTATTTCCCGGGGAAACTAACTTTGAGGTCAAGCTGAGATGAATGGCAAGGCAGGCTGTGAGTGTCCGAATGTCTGCATATGTCTGTGTTTTTATGCATGTGTGCGTGTATCTGAATTTGTCTTGTTTTTTTGTGTATGCTTCAGTGTATTATTGCGTGTATCTCTGCATCTGCATCTCTGAGCAATTGTCTTTCTTTTGTTTTGGGACTGAATCTATTGAAATGGTGATCATAATGTCCCCCTTCACGCGCTTACTCGATCACCACCTGTCTCTTATTCTTGTGCCTGAAGTGGTGCCCGACCCCACTACACAAGGGTCAGCGTTGTTTGAAAACACTTTCAAGGACATTGAGTGTCACATTTGAACTGAACTATCTTCAGAGTAACGTGCACTCTAATGGGTGCGTGAAAAAATCACAATTTCCTCGCTAATGACAACATCCCAGCTACAAAATACAGAGCTAAAAATGTTTAAATATTCGTTTAAAAAAATTTGAAAGAATACTAAATGGAAGTCCTGACTCAGAATAAAAGAGAATATGATAATGGATTATATTTGAAGTTCTTAAGCCCCAGCCTGCACTGATACTGAGTCTTCAGACTGCTCCAGCCGGAGACTACAGAACACATTTGTTGTCTCCCGACAGGATAGAACTGAATGATCCAAACCGCTTTCAGCTGAGCTTCCAAATCACAGTGGGCTACGTCACCAGACCGCACCAATCCGAGTCTCCAGACCACACCAAACCGGGTCTCGAGGGTACACCATGGTCAGCCTCGAGACTGCACCGGGCCCGATCTTCAGACCAAAGCGGACCAAGACTCCAGATCGCAGCTACTTCATAACCCCAGGCTTTCAATTCAGCGACATCTTTCAGTTTGGAATTAACCTCTAGGATTCGACAAACCTTACCAGCCACTGGGTTGGGACTCACCTCGAGTACTCGCCTCCAATGCCAGCCTCTTGTCTGCGACTCATCTCCTCCAATTCCCTCCGAATAATTTTAAAAGTTCAAAGTTTAGGGAAAATAGCACTCCAAAAAATAGGGAAAGAAGCGAAACAAAAAACAGAGCAAGTGGAACAGAGGGATACCAGATGGGAAATCCAGGCTCTGTCGCCATTTCTCGGACGTTTCCGGGCGGTTTTCTTCTACAAGGAATGACTCTGGTGACTCAGAGCAGTTTTATCCGATTCCTTTCTATGATATTCCTGAAAAATCATCAGAAGGAGATGAGCATGCCTATTTCTAATATTGAGTTTGTTTCAGAACTTTACAATCCATTCTCGCTATAATTTGGAAATGAACATCCAAAAGCAGTGAAACTTAGAGGAAGTAAACTAACTTTCACCTCAGGTATAAATAAGGACTGCAAATGCTGGAAACCAGAGTCTTGATTATAGTGGTGCTGGAAAAGCACAGCAGGTCAGGCAGCATTCAAGGAGCAGGAAAATAGACGTTTCGGGCAAAGGACTTTCATCAGGAATAGAGGCAGGGTGCCTGCAAAGTGGAGAGATAAATGAGAGGGGAGTGGGTTTGCGGAGAAAGAAGGATAGATTATGACAGGTGTATGGGTGTAAGAATGAAGGTGACAGGTAAGTGAGGAGGGTGGGGTAAGGTAGCAAAGTGTACAATAGGTGAATGGGGTGGGGATGGGGTCAGTAGGGGTGTTCACCAATTTTCACATTTCCCCTTCCCCCCACCATACCCCACCTCCAGCCTTTCAGTTCAGCACTGTCCGCATGACCTATCCTACCTTCCTATCTTCATTTCCACCGATCCACTCCATCCTCCTCTCTGACCTATCACCTTCATCCCCACTCCAGTCAACTATTAAACTCTTTGCTACCTTCCCCCACTATCCTCTCTGACCGAACACCTCCATTCCCACCCCATTCATCTATTGTACTATATGTTACTTTCGCCCCACCCCCACGACCACTAATTTATCTCTCCCCTCTGCAGACACCCCGCTTCTCTTCCTGATGAAGGACTTTTGCCCGAAACGTCGATTTTTCTAGTCCTCGGATGCTGCCTGACATGCTGTGATTTTCCAGCACTACTCTCATCTCGACTAAAGTTCATCTCAACATCTTCCATAGTGGTTCACTCACAGTAGCCTCGATACAGTTGACTACTTTGTTCAGTATAGCTCCCTGTGCTGGGCAGGTATCAAGTCTGTGTTTATCGATCAATGCACTGTAGTCGTCTGCACAGCTCCTGATGCTGGACAGATATCTCACCCAGGTTTATAGATCAATGCACTGGCGTGGAAGCGCCAAACTCACACCTCATTAATCTTACATTCAGGCAGCAGCACTCGTCTCTTCATTCAGAAGCAGTAAGCCATTCCTTTGCGTTTGGGCATCCTCACAGAAGGAAGCAATTGCCTCTTTGATAAAAAAAAATGTTCTCTCCGTGCACATTTGAAATGGTACATTCTCTGTCCACTCCCCAGCCACATTAAAATATTCCGTGCATACTCCAACCAATGGGTACACTGAGAACATTAGGGAACAGAGCATCAGGAGATGGAGCAACAATTACAATATCTGAAATGATCAGAGTGAAACCTCCAGTAAAAGATTATCTCGACCTCCTGTAATCGCTTTCCATTTAGATAATATGAAGTGTCATATTCTTCCTGAATTACTCACTGGTTCCCGCTTACTCACGCTGTATTCCAGTTGTCAAACTGTTGCCCATTGCTTATACATTTGCAAATTCTCTACTTCCTCCTGGTAACTTCATTTCCTACCCGTTTGAATTCGAATAAATTCGCTGCATTTCTCCGAAAGGTTGGAATTTGTTGCGAAATGTTGAGGCCCAAACACTAATAAATGGCTCACTGCAGTCGTTAAATTCTGTTCAACTGTCAAAGACTAACTTCTCCCAAAGTTATTCATGCTTTCGGCACAAAAACGAATCCGTCCCCTTCTCCGTGCTAGCATCTTTGAAAGGCTGAATATTCCATTGCAGTCCTTATGTGATATATATGAGAGATTAAAAGATCTGCTCCAATTGCTGAGTAACAGACTTGACTGACCTCATTCTGTTCCTGTTTAGATATCTTGATGGTTTGAACAGCCTCTTTCAGTGTAGGAATAAATGCAAATGGTGTTGAACATTTTTGAAACATCAGTAAACAACCCACTTCTGACTTTGTAATGTAGGAGAGGCCATTAATGGTGCAGATCGCCCACAGTGCCTCATGGATGTCTAATATAAATTTGCTCGGTTCTAAAGAAACATGTCCGACTTCGGAGACGTAGTGCCACGTAAAGCAATTGGTTGTTTCTGCGAAATTACATCTGTACATTGCTTGCTGTGTGTTCCGACAAGTTCTGTTATGGTCAGATATATCTGTGATAAGTAGATTGGTGAACATTTTTGCTTCTTGTGAGTTCACCCATCATTTCCCACAGGCTGGCTGATTGTTTTTTGAGACCTCACACTGCTTCGTTCATAGTGGACCTATGGCGTCACTCTTGGTGATGGACATTGAATTACCGCATCCAGAGTACGTTCAGTGTCAATGTTACTCTCTGTGATTCTTCCAATTTGTTTTAAACATCGAGGGGAACCTTGTTATGGCCGAGAGTTCCCCCGAGGACAATAGAGGCATAGCATCAGGCGATTTCCTTGACCAATTTTGAGCTGCTACCATGACATTGCTTGCGTTCTGGACTTACTGTTGGGGAATTGCGTGCTAACCCCTTTCCTAATTATCTACCACGTTGCCCCTAGCACTGGTGAGTCTGTACTGCTGTTGGGAAATGATATATTCAGGGATGGTGAAGGGCCTTAGGATACATTATGCATCTGAACTGATTCTATGAGTGCCATGATGTTAGACTATTGTCTGACTGGTGAATATGTGGAATTAAGATAGCAATAGAGCAGGGAAAAGTACCTTAAAAGCGGAATGAGAGGCATTCTCTCAGAATGCGCGTTCTCTTCTCAAACCAGATAAAGGAACTCACTTTATACATTGAAGTAAATGAATATGATTTAATGACATTAATGACATATAGTTACAGGTGGACCCATGTTGGGAACTGAATATTCAGAACCTTTTACAGTTCAGACTGCTAATCAAAACTGAGAGGAAGGGTAACAGAGGTCTCGCAGTAAAGGAAGACATCTTTATGACTGTTAAAAATGATCTTTATCAAACGGTCAAGATATTGCTCAAACTTTTCATTTTTGTTCTACAAAGAGCAAGTTGAGTAGAGTTCGGAGAAAGACTCACACAGTGAGGCTGATGGATCTCACCAAACGTAATGGGCAGAAGGGCGGGTGTGAGATGAGTCTTTATGATTCGATACCGACATTCTCTGGTCCATTATACTCAAGACATTCTCAGGAAAATTGTAATAGTGACATTCCCCTGAACGTTCTATACCATTATACCCTAGAACATTATTTTCGCGACAATCTACAGAGTATTCTATACCCAGTATTCTCTGGAAAATTCTGCACCCGACATTCCACAGAACATTCCATACCCGACTTTACCTGGAGCATTCTTTACCCGATATTCCCAGGAACCTTCTAAAACTATCATTCATCAGAATATCTCTACCTGACATTCCGTCGAGTATTCCATACCCGACATTCTCGGGAGCATTCTGCACCCGACATTCTCCGGAGCAATCTACACCCGACATTCAACAGAATATTCTATACCCATTATTCGTCCTAAAATTCCGAACCCGATATTCCCCAGAACAATCTGGAGCAGACATTCTCTGGAACATTTCACACCTGACATTCTCCGGAGCTTTCCATATCCAACATTCGCAAGAATTTTCAATATGCAACATTACCCGGAATATTGAGTACCGACATTCCCTGTAACTCCCCTGCTAGAACTGACATTCTTCAGAACATTCTGTAGTCGCCTTTCTCCGGAGTGTCCTGTAACTGACATTCATCAGAGCATGCTGTACCCATCTTTCTCCAGAACATTCGATATGCCACATTCTCCAGAACATTCCATAAAAGACTTTCCATTGAAAATGCTACATCTGACATTTCCGGGAAAATTTTAGAACTAACATTATTTGTGAACAGCCGAACAGCCGAATTAAAAAATAAAATACCATTCCTAGGGAAGAGATCCCTTTTCAGGAGAAAATAAGCACTGGTTCGATGTACCCTCAGCCAGTAAATGAGGAGAAAACGTTTTCCATTGCTTTACCTTTCTTCACGGGCGAGGACTAACAAAAAAATGAGACAAAAGGATAGAAATGTTAAAACTCCGTTTGTCTTCAAAGAACTGGTAGCGAATCATTCAGGACAACAGCGTTTTCACCATCAGTATTAGGAACTGTAAACAAGTGACCAGCAACTGCTCTCGAGTGATAGAGTGTCCTTGGAACATCTCCTCTGATGGAGATGCGTCCGTTTGTGTTTGAAGGAGGATTTCTTGTCTTTTATGTCACATTGTTGTCAGTAAATCAGAACGCTCCGTTTTTCCTGCACTCTAATGTCGTCAATAAGTCTCTGAATACGGTGACACGTTTGAAAACGTCACTCTGTCCTCAATCAAACTGGTTACATTTCCTTCAGCCGGCACGGTGGCACAGTGGTTAGCACTGCTGCCTCACAGCGCCAGCGACCTGGGTTCAATTCCCGCCTCAGGCGACTGACTGTGTGGAGTTTGCACGTTCTCCCCGTGTCTGCGTGGGTTTCCTCCGGTTTCCTCCCACGGTCCAAAGATGCGCGGATCAGGTGAATTGGCCATGCTAAATTGCCCGTAGTGTTAGGTAAGGGGTAAATATAGGAGTATGGGTGGGTTGCGCTTCGGCGGGTCGGTGTGGACTTGTTGGGCCGAAGGGCCTGTTTCCACACTGTAAGTAATCTAATCTATAATCTGTTTGTTTTCCTTCCGCACAGCAAACGTAGTGACGATCTACGTCCTGTTTTATAAAGATTGTGGATTGTCTCCATCTGTCCGAAGTTACCTGGGAGGCATGGCAGTGGCCGATCTACTCGTCATTATCCTCGACCTGATAATGAGACACATTCCCATATTTTATCCGGCACAGTTCTATTTCCTTGTGTACATCCCCGTGTGTAATATCCACAGTAGCCTGCTCTATGCAGCCACTGACTGTACTGTGTGGTTTACTGTCGCTTTCACCTTTGATCGATTTGTGGCCATTTGTTGCCAAAAGTGGAAAGATAAATATTGCAGTGTGAAGACAGCGGCTGTGATTCTGGGAACAGTGACGGTGCTGAGCTGTTTAAAAAACATTTTCTGGTATTTTATGCTCACAGGTCTTTATGCACTGGCGAACCAACCCTGGTTTTGTGCAGTGACAAACGATGTTCGTTACTCCCGTGTCTGGATCACAATCGAGTTCCTCCATCACATTCTCACCCCGTGTGTCCCATTTCTCCTGATTTTGCTGCTCAATGTTTTCACCGTCAGACACATCTTAGTGAACAGCAGAGCCCGCAGGAGACTCCGTGCTCACACCAATGGGGACGCTCAATCTGACACAGAAATGAGAAATCGAAAGAAATCCATTGTCTTACTCTTTGTGATCTCGTTCAATTTCTTCCTGTTATGGTCTGTGATAATGGTTTATTCTATCTGGTTCCGGATGCGGTATATTGTGCATTCCCCTGTGTATCTAGATTATTTTGTGCAAAAATTGGGCTTCATGCTGCAGCTCCTCAGTTGTTGTACAAACACAGCGATTTATGTCGTGACCCAGACTAAGTTCAGACAGCAGCTGAAGAATGTGCTGAAATTTCCCTGTACCCAAATTCATCAATCAATCAAATTCACTCGTTAATTAATCTAGGCGGGAATTTTCATTTCAGTTCAATGATTCAGCGACGAAGCAGCATGTCACTATGGGAACAGACTGAGGGTAGTGCTGGTTTCACCAATCTGTTCACACGAAGGGTTACAGGGATATATTTTAATGATTCTCTCAACTCAGGGACCAAGTTAGAAAAGGCACCATCCCACTGATTGTTTCGATGACTTCAATTTGTAAAAAATAAAACAGTTCATTAAAAAGCACCAAGAAGCACAATGAATCACATTCGTGTTTGTCTTTGATTTGAAGAAGCCGAGCTGGAGAGAGACAGACTTGTCCGAATTCGTGATCGTCAGTGAAGGGGAGGAGACTGTGGCCGAACTGGGAAGTTGTGTTTAAGACTCGGTGCCCTTGCTGTCAACTCTGGTTCACCCACTTCGATCAGGCCTCAGTACAATCCAGCCTGTCCTGTAGTCCCTCGACCTCCCACTCCTAGAGTGTCCATCTGTCTCTCTCTCTCTCTCTCGTCCTCCCGTTTTGTATAGATGTCGCAGAAGGCTCCATCTATTCCACACCACCAGACTCCCTCATCGCTCTGCTGAGTCTTGGATATTATCGCCCGTGCTCTGACACCTCCGACCTTGATTTAAGAATATCTTTTTCCCTGTCAGGTGTCCCGTTGGCCGTGGTGGCTACTTCTAAGTGCCAGTCACCGGTGCCACATTTATCCGTTCGTAAATATTTTTTATCCCATTTATAGTCGTCGTGGTTTCTAAACGGCCATGTGTCGCATGTGAAGGTCCCCTTAGTTCCCTCAGTGAAGATTACTCTGTGCGGCTGCATCACAGATGTCCCTGTCCTTATGAATAGTGCTACCAGGGCGCTTGCTAAAAGTTTGAGCTGGGGCATCCTCATATTTGTATGAGGTTTCTGTTCACCACTTGCACTTAATTGGTTCCAGTGCTGTCCCACGTCGACTCAGGTCCGGCTCCAGGCTTGCAATGGCTGGCGTGGATCCACGTGGCTCTTTTTGTGATCTTAACTGCTGTCTGTGTTGCAAGGAGCACTTGAAACGTTCCAAGCCACTTTTTCGCCTTCCAATTTTTCCTGATGAAGTATTTCACCAATATCCAGTCTCCCTGTTCCAGATTGTGCTGCTTCCGTACCGTTAACCCGGTTGGGGTAACACTGCTTTCACTTGATTCTGTATTTGAGAGAAAAGTTTAGAGAGTTTTATATAGTAAGAAAACATCTCATCCTCACAATGGCCTGTTATCTGTCTTACCTTAGTTCTTGGGGCCAATTCCTGTGTTGGGCATTCTACCAAAAAAACTCTCAAACGGGCTAAGATTAGCTCTTCCTCTCCTCCTAGATTGCACATGCATTAGCACAATGAGAAGTGCCTTTGTCCATGTTACCCCGAGTTCCTCACGAGATTTTGTCAATTTATTTTTTAGGGTAGCATTTTCTCTTTCCACTGCCCCACCACTCGCTGGGTGGTAGGCACAGTATTGTCTCATGTTTATTACCAAGTAATCATGATCTGGTTTAAGGCATAACTGACAAATGGTGTCCCATTGTCGCGACTAAGCCTTTCAGCGTTGCCCCATCTCGTAATTATCTCACTTAGGAAAGCTTTGGCTATTGCACACTGGCATCCTGTTTAGACTTGGGGAACGCTTCCATCCATTTGAAAAATATATCAACTATTACCAGAAAATACATTTTCCCTTCACTGGGTGTTACTTCAATAAACTCCGCCTCTAAATGTTCAAAACGTTTTTGGGTTAGGGGGTGTGCAGCCTGACTCATCTGAATTCGCCTCCCCACTTTATTAGTGGCACAGATAACACAACGCTCACATTTTTTTCTGGGAGTAATGAGTAAAGCCCTTAGTGCAACAGTAAGACGAAATACTGTCGTACATCACACCTTTAGACAATGGTCCTCACCGTGTGTCAGTTTGGCATAGAACGGAAAAAGATGATCCTGATAGACAGGGTTTACCATTGGGACCACACCATACTCATTCCCTCACACTGCACTCTGCTTTCATCCCCTCCCGGTTTTCTTTCAGTGTGGCCTGTAACTGTACCTCCCGTATGTCTGTTGTTGGGATACAAAGTTTTGTCGTACAAATGTCAGTTTGGTCATTTATTAGCTGCTGGGCTGTTGTTTTTGCTGCTGAATCTGCCCTTGCATTGCCTTGAAAAATAAAATCACTATTTTTTGTGTGGGCTTCACACTTACACACAGCGATTGATTTAGGCATAAGGACGGCTTAAAGGAGGTCTGACATCAGACCATGTTGTGTGATGGGCTTTCCCCTGGAAGTCAATAAGCCCCTGTGTTTCCATTGGGTTCCAAAATCATGGACAACCCCCATTGCATATCTACTATCGGTGGAAATATTCACGATCTTTCCCTCAGCCAATTTACAGGGCGCAGTCAAGGTAATCACTCCGCTGCTTCCGCTGACAGATGAGACGGGAGTGATCTCGCTTTCACGATCTCCGAGGTAGTCAGTACAGCATACCCAACACAATTCTGGCTTGTCTCCTTGCTCGTGAATACTGATCCGTCCACAAAAATCTCCATATCTGCATTCTGAAGTGGTGAACCTTGCAAATCTAGTCTGGGGCTGCAAATCCCATTAGTAAACAGCGACACAATCATGTGGGTCTCCGTCACCTTCTGTGGGGAGGTTAGCAGTGTTAAAGCCGTTACATCGCTTTATTGTAATGTTAGGCACCTCCAAGAGCACAGTACTATATCTGAGCCAAAGTGCTGCTGAAATGTGTGTGGTCCTTTACTCATAAAACAGGAAGGAAACTGCATGTCGGACAAGAAGTGTTAATCCACCGTAGCCAAATATATCTCTGGACGCTACAACAGCTTTTTCATCTGCAGCCACGCCGTCCAGGCATTTCGGCAATCCTGCCCCTACGGGATCTAGGTTAGCTGAAAAATAAGTTACCGGGCTTAATCTTCCCCTATGATCCTGCAACAGCACAGCTGCCATGCAGCCAAGCTTCTCATCCACTGTTTGTACAACAGACTTGTTTGGTTTCGGAAACGCCAGCGTATGTGTGATCCGGAGCGCGTTTTTAATTTAGCAAAGGCACTCTCGTTCTCTAGGATCCACTGCTGCGGACTCTGTTTCTGTAAACCTTTGCAAGGCTATGTCACTTGGGGACGCCTCAAGGGTTGTGTAATATAAGATAAACGTTCTATAGTAGGAGCACATGCCCAAAAGGGTTAGTAATTGTTTCTTCGTGTGAGGTTTTGAAATTTGCTGGGTTGCTTGAACTCTGTCTTGACCAATAGTCTTTCCTTGTTCAGATATTAAGATACCTAAGAACTTCACCTGTTGTACAAATTGAAGCTTTGTGAGTCTGGCTTTGTGGCCTTCCCTTGCTAGATGGCAAGGGTATCATTCTCACATTGTTCCTTTATTAGTGCCGCTATCAGGTTTTGTCTACATAGTGCAAAGGCGCTGACTCAGGGGTGAGAGCAAAAGTCTCCAGACTCCTGCGCAGAGCCTCATTACATATAGTGGGGCACTCACAATAACCTTTACAAAGTCGCGTGAAGGTATATGGAATCCCTTTGCATGAAAACACGAACCAGAATTGACGATCTGGGTGCACCGCTACATTAAAGAAGGCATATGCTAAATCCCCAACAGAGAACCATTTACGGTCCGGTGGAAGTTCACACAATATAGTATAGGGGTTAGGAACATTTGGAGCGGGCGGGAGAACAGCGCTATTGATTGCCTGCAGGTCTTGAACAAACCTCCATTCCTCCGGTTCACCGGGAATGTTTGCCTTGTTTACCGGAAAAATGGGGGTTTCTCACCGGTGAGTTTTCACAGGGGATTATCACTCCAACCTTTAGGTGGGATTGAAAGACTCTAGTAATTCCTTCTATGGCTTCGGGTTTTAACGGGTATTGTGCTCTGCCAGGACGTTACTCATACTTCGGGTTTACCTTTATGGACGCACAGACCCGCCTGAGCCCCATAGCATGTTTGAACTTTGCGCTCCACTCAACAGGGGCCATTTTTAATCTTGGGTCTGAGACTTCTGTCTGAGGGAAACGCCAGGCTATCCCCTTAGGCTTTTCATGGCGAGCTGGGGTTACCTGGAAGGTCCTATCTGCCGAAGTTAGCCAATTTAGTTTCTTCTTATATGTCTGCATACCTGAATTGAAACAGACACCCACATCGTCCATGAAGACCCAACCTTTCATTCTTTGAGCCCTTAGCACCCATGGCCCCAAATCCTGCCACCTGTCACCAGACCCCTTTGCCATTGACACGTGAGGAGCGGAGCCTTCCACATCAAAAAGATAGGGTCTGCTTGCTGTTGCAGATACCTTAGATAAGTTCACACTGACTGCACATCTGTGATCACTTCAGTAAAAATCGCACAATAACAAGTGATCTGGTAGAACCAATTTCCTGAACCAATCCTTCTCATATGATTCATCAAGGCCATCACGGTGTATGTGGTCTGAGCAGTGCAGCATATCTCCGGTAAGAAAACCGGTGTTAATAGGATTAACATGATTGTTTGCTTCCAAGGTGAGTGAATCGCTCACTAAACTTATCGTCCTCTGGTCTAATAGCTACTTATAGATATGCATCAGGGGTCGTGGGTCATATTTCATAGACTACACTGGTAAATATTAACTTTGAATTATCTGCAAGCCTGTCGGAGAACTGACCAAGTCCAACCCCATGCTCCTTAAGAGGTCCAAGGCCATCAGATTTTAAGGACAAAATTCCAATAACAAGAAAGATAAAGTGGAAAGTTTCATCATTAGTTGTTTTGCACAATAAGGATGCGGAAAATCTCTCCTGCACCACGACTCCTGATGCACCCGTTGTGTTTAGGAACCTTTCATTCATCTTTATTTGTATCGATTGTCTAAACTGGCTTAATTTAAGGAATGAATACGTTGCCCCATATTTTCCAAAAAAGTATCTGATGTACCTTCCACACATAACATAGAGCTCGGCATTGACTTAGATGCATCATTGTGATATTGCACATACTGTCCACACTTCGTAATCTCAGCGCTGAAAGTGGAGGTGTGACATGTCTCAGTGCCTGTAAGGTTAGTAGAAGAGATTAACGTAAGTGAGACTTGGTTGCCCACCATAAAGGGAAGAGGCTTACTGTACACTGTACAACTCCACCTAAGCCTTCCCCTGTCACTCACCCTGCTGTTCAGCCTCCAGGACCGATTGAGGCTGTCTGTGTGGGCACTATCTCGCCCAGTGGTCCATTGTTCCACAAACAAAGCACCAGCCAGATCTATCTCTGCCGGTGCTTTTTCTGCGACTACTTCCATGACCTCCTTCTCTTCCACGACATCCACCTCTGCCTCTGTCTCTTCCTGCAGCACCTCCCTCCAATGGCTGAGTGACCATTTGCATCATAGTTAGCTGAGCTTTATGTGCATGTTGTTCCATCTTTAGCTTACGCTTATCCTTCTTTTGGCTAAGCAGTTTTTCAGCATGTATTGCATGTTGTTCTATCAAATTCAGCTTTCCCGTGTCCCGGGTAATACATGTGTCTTTTATCTTTTTTGCTATTTCGTCCTTCATTCCATTGATGAAGCTGTTCCTCAGGTGTGCCTCATACGGCGTGATTTCTGTATTGTTCTGTCAACGGGTGGTCTCAGTTCACTGTGGATGTAATGGACTTCAGTGAGGCGTGTACGATACTGGAACACTGTCTTACCTTCTTGTTGTTTACAAATTGCAATTTCTGTCAGTTCCATTCATTCTGCGAATGCCTCCCTCCAGGCAGATGCCAGCACTTCAATAAAAGGATTAATGTCTCCGTACTGCTGCGCTTACGGGTTGGCTGCTGTGGCATGGATGTTTGTAGTTGGCCAGTTATACTTGGTCTTGATGATATCGGCAGACAGCTTTCGTCCCAGCAGACGTTTCATCTCATGTGACATGGGATGCAACGCTGTACAGAACTTTGTCACTTCTTCGGTGTACTTATTATCTCCAAACTCACGTGGGTCAGGCAATTGCCTATAGGACACTTGCCAAATTCTTCATGTTCCATGGCCGGTGGACCAACATTGGGTCCCCTTCTGGACTTGAAACTTCAACCATTTGTGCTTGCAGAACAACCTAATTAAGTGATCGTACGCCAGTACTCTCGCCATCTGACTCATTGTCCGTCGTGGGGCGATTGCGAACAGGTCGGAGATACTTTTCTGTCTTGGAGTGGTATCGTTCTTTTGGGCTTCTCACTCCAATAGGTTGTGTGTGTGAAGTACCACCGGCGAATCAGCAGAAACCCAGGCGGCAGCTGCTGACTTGGAATCTTCGCCAAGCGGATCTCATAGGGGTCTGTGGGTCTCGGACGGCAGTCATCAAGGTCAGGATCTGAAACAGACTTAAGATACTGTACAGTCGCATGAGGTTGTTTTTCGCACTTGCCTGCATGTGCACTTATGTTTGTACGCGAATTTGATCTTCCTTTTCCTTAAGATTTCCTTTCCCTGATTTCAATCTCTGCCTTCCACGTGTTAGAGGCATTCCAGTTTATGGACTCTATTTCTTCCCTTCCGTTTCTCCTTCTCTCTCTCCTCCAACCGTGACCTCAGTATTTCCACCTGCCTTTTACTAAAACTTCCTCCCTCTGGAAAACCACATATCTTGATCCACAGTACTAACTGCTTTATAGATTCTGGGTCGTAATTATTTAGCATGTATGACATTTTTGGTTGGCCATTTGGTGGACCCTCTTTTTTTTTGCTCATGCTTGAGCCCATTTTCAGCGTTCCTGGAAAAGTGTTCGGCTCTCTCTGTCTCTCTGGTGCGGTGCCGTCATCATTTCCGTTTTATCTGCTTTTACCTCCGGAGGTCCCTTCTCCCATTGGGCGTGTCTGCCTCAATGCCTTGATTTTCGTAATTCAAAAAACCGCGTACCTGGTACGTCACTGACGAGTCCATCTCAGCCAGCGGTGGCTCCAAGTTTACTGTCATGAAAATTAAATCGACTCGACTCAAAAGTTATTTTTCTGTCTGTCTACAAATGCTTGCAAAATCAAGACTTTACTTCTTTGTTTCAAACAACCTTTACCGAATCACAATAGCTGTTAATTTTCCTTTACAACTGGCTTCCCATCGAATACTCCCAGGGTTGTGACAGCATGGTTTTAGACCCGTAGTAAAGCTCTCTCTACATTGTCCCCATCAAACACTCCCAGTGACAGTGGTTTGGATACAGATTAAAGCTTCCTCCACAACATCTCGAATCAAACACTCCCAGGATAAGGAGATTGGCCATAGTATAAAGCTCCTTCCACACTGTCCTGCACTGTCCTGACACCCGGTTCAGGGAAACATCGGGATTAGACAGCACCACGGTGGCTCAGTGCTTATCACTCCTGCCTCACAGCACCACCAACCCGGTTCGATGCCAGTCTTCAGGCGACTGTGTATGTGAATTTTTCACATTCTCCCCATATCTGCGTGGGTTTCGTCCGAAAATCCAAAGATAAGCTGCTTCGGTGAATTGGCTCTGCTGTATTGCCCATAATGTTCAATGGTGTCGACGATGGATGCATTAGGCAGGCCATTTTAGAGTAATAGGTCAACAGAATTGGTTTGGGTAGGTTACTCTAGCTATCTTTATCCTAGCTCGGTGAATAAAGAACTGGTTTAACAACAGGAGACAGTGAGTCATTATAGAAGGGAGTTTCTTGAAATGAAGAAAGGTGACCAGTGTTGTTCCACAAGGATCAGTGCTGGGGTCATGGTTCTTTGTGATATACATAAATGATCTGACAGAGGACACTGTTGGTATGATCAGCAAATTTACAGATGACACAACGATTGGTGGAGAAACAGAAAGCATAAGGGATTGTCAAAGAATAAAGGAGAATGTGTATCGACTGGAGATTTGGGTGGAGAAGTGGCAGGTGGAGTTCAAGCCGGTCAAATGTGAGGTGATGCATTTTTGCAAGTCTAATTCTAATGCGAAATATATATTGATAGAAACAGTCTTGGGAAAACTTAATAGGCAGAGAGATCTTGGAGTTCGTGTCCACTGTACCCTGAATGGGGGCTGCAACATGGATAGAGTGGTCAAGAAGGCATGTGGTGTGCTTACCTTCATCTGACAGGGTATTGAGGGTAAGAGCTGGCAGGTCAAGGTAAAACTGTAAACAGAGAACATAGCAACGTACAACACAGAGCAGGCCCTTACGCCCACGATGTTGTGCCAAGATTTATTCCTATTGTAAAGTATAGTAACTTAACCTATGCACCCCTCATCTTACTGCAATCCATGCGCATGTCCAGCAGTCGTTTTAACTTTGGTAAAGACATTGGTTCGGCAACATTTTGATTACTGTGGACAGTTCTGTTTGCCAGATTACCAAAAGGACGTGGACGCTTTGGAGAGGGTGCAGAGAATGTTTATGAAGATTTTGTCAGGAATGGAAGGTGCTAGCTATGAAGAGAGTTTGAATGGGTTTGAATTATTTTCATTAGGAAAAAAAGAGATTGAGGGGTGATCTGATTGAGGTCTAAAAATATCAATGAGGGTTTCGATAGGGAGGAGGGTGGTCGGTGCCTGGAGCACGTTGCCAGAAGAGGAAGTAAAGGCAGGCACGGTAGATTCATTCAAGATACGTCTGGATAGACGCATGAGTATGTGGTGAGCCGAGGAATGCTTAGCAATTGGAGGAGAGGTTTAGACAGTGGATTTGGATCAGTTCAGGATTGGAGGGTCGAAGCGCCAGTTCCTGGGCTGTAAATGTTTCTTGTTCTTTGCGCTAGGAGCGCCTCGCATTATATTCTGTTAAAAAGGCTGGTAAGAAAATGTGTAACACTTTTTTTTATCATCAGCGTCTTGTGGTTATGATAAAGAAATTCATGACGATAACTTTGCAATCGACTTGATACAGTTTATTTACCTAACTATAACATTGAACGAATTAACTAAACTATTAACAGAGTGAACACCTACTAATTGTTCTAGAATAATTTCAATAGTATTCTGCTCGAATAAATACAATCCACTTATGTAACAGCACATTGTAATTTAATCTCTTGAAAGGACAGCCAGGTCAAATCTTCTGTAATGTTCTGTGCATTCTTGCATCGTTTCCCTCTCTCCAAAATAAGTTGGCTGACGTTTTCCTCTGCCGAAATGCTGTCTCCTACGTTGATACTGATGTGATGTAGATTGTGTATTAAGATTGTACTTTCTCTAATACATAGAAGACAGTGAGAGTTAATTTCTCTCTCTCTCTCTCTCTCTCTCTCTCTCTCACTGAAGACTCTGATGTCTGGCAAATGGCAGTGAGTGGTGTGCGATTTTCTCGATGCGCTCATCTTTTATACCCTTGACGACCTCTCAGCTTTTTTACAATCCGATTGGTTCTATGTTGTGATAAACATCAGAGTTAAATTTAATAGGGTTTTTGGTGTCTAAAGGCCTGATTTAAATCGATTAGCTAAATTCAAACTTGTCTTTAAAGAAAAGCAAAACTGCTGCATGGAATGCTGTCCACACAGCAGTTTTGATATAAATGTTTAAATTCAGGGTTTCTGTGTACCTGCAAAGGCATACACATTTTCTTTCAATTTCTAAGCTTAGGGAAAACACTATCCTTTAAAAGCAAAACGCAGTGTTTAACCCCATTTTGAAATATTACAGTTTTACACGCAAATTTCGCAACAGTAGGCGGCTCTATCCATGCGATTTGACACTCATACGAACTAACCTGTCACGTATTCACCTGAGTTCTCCACCCCGGTATTTCTCCTCGCCACCAATCCTTTCCCTGCAACCAAACCCAGAAAACCTCGTTACCTTTGCTCCCACCTTCCCCAACTGCTGTGATTGCTCTTCCCTACGTAAAACCACAGGACCAATATCTCCTATTCCATTTCCCGCCGCTAAGATCACATCATTGCCTGACCTGAAACCCATTAACAACTGGGCGCCATCCCAAGTCAATCCATCAGTGCCCATGGACGTAACATTTCGTTTCTGTATTGCAGTACTAGGGAGAAAATGCTGGCTGCGTTCTAATCTAGCGTTGACCATGTTCAGTCTTGTTCCAATTTAGGACGTTTCTGGGAGATCCTGCCCCAGTCCTTCTGAATTCCAGTAAATATAGATAAATCTTCACTGAACTCATTCTGTGTTCAAATAACCATTCTTCTGGTAGTCAGTTTTTTAAAAAGTAGATGTCGGTTCCTTTCTGGTAACTGAAACTGAAACACCCAGAAACTGAAACACCCAGAGAGTTTCGTCTCGCTTAATAATCTCTCTCTCCCCCCCCGACAACCTCCGCCCTCCCCCACCTCCCCCCCCCCCAACGCCCACCACAACTAGGCTTCAAGAGTCATTCCTGATGAATGGCTTTTGACCAAAAGGTCGATTTTCCTGTTGTTCGGAAGCTGCCTGACCTGCTGTGCTTTACCATCACTCCAGACTTGACTCCAATCTCTAACATCTGCAGTACTCATTTTCGCTTCATATTCTGTTAAAAAACGCATGAACACGATTATTGCCAACTTCTCACCCTCCCAATCTGCGACAACAGAGTGGTTAAATGAAATGAAATCTTTTCACTGACTCCATATTCAAGAAGCAAGAATTTATTTAGCGAACACCTAAGACGAAGAAAATGAAAATAACCACTAACAAACCAAACAATTCCCCTGTAACTACTAACTGTTCCTGAATATACGAAATGACAATGCAGTACTATTTTAACAAATAGAAACCCCACTTATGAAACAACGTAATAGAATTGACACTCTTCAATTTACAGCTGGGATGTGTCTTTCCAAGATTACATATTGTCTCCACTGATCTTCTTTCTGGAATGCCCACTAATTGCACTATCAGTGCCAATTCTGCGTTGAATCCCAGCGTCAGGAAAATTCATTATGATGTCCACTGTACTTTTACTTAGATGATAGTTACTCTAAGATCTGAGAGAGCTAATCTCTGGATAGTAGTTTGTTTTCCACCGATTTTCAAATGACCTCTCCCTTTACATCACTGATGGCCTATTAATTTCTTTACCATTGGATGGATTCTTGCTAATCAAAACAATCAGTTTCAAATTTAATTTATCCTTAGCGCATGTTTTAAAATAATTGACTAAACTTAAATATCTGCTATCCTGGCAAAACTACTGCCTTTCCTGTAAACAGTCCAGCGTTTTGAATACAAATGTTTTAAGTCTAGAAGCTGCAACTGTCATGGTGCTGCCCACAGGCACTCATTTTTACATTTCCAAGAAAAAAAAAGTCATCTTTTAAAGTAGGCATGCACTCTCCCTGCCCCCACTACTGATATTTCACAAGCGTAAATTATAACATCCTGTCTTCCTATCCACAAATACTCTGAGCAACGTCGCAAAAGGCGACATACTCTGCACACAGTATTTTAATTGTGTTGTCTCTAATTTCTGTATAATTACAGCAAGACGTCCATGCTCATGTATCCACATCCTCTTGCGATGAAGAGCAGAATTCCACTTGCTGTCTTTACCTTTGAAACGCTGACCTGACACAACTAGCATTAAAAAAAGCACAACCCATTTTTAAAAAATCTGTTGTCGTCATCCAAAAATGGATAATCTCGCAGGTACTCGCATTACACTTGTGCATTTGCCGACTCAATACGTTTTTTCATGTCACACTGAAACATCTGTTCAATCATCTCACTCGTCATACTCCATCCCAGGCCGCAAACTTGGAGAGATTGCATTTAACTTTCTCATCTAAATGATTACTATATATATTAGGTACGGTCCAAACACTGATCACTGCAGTAATCCTCAAGTCAATTGCTCTTTTGGCTCATGATTTGAGAGTTGTCACAACGTTAATCTCCTTTTGGCCTGCCGGTGATCGACATCACTGTATTACTTCAATATCTATGTTTTCATCGAAAAGCACCTTTAACATTCATAAGATATCTGCCTCCATCATTACCCTTGACAGAGCGTTCTAGGTTCCTACTTCTCTTAATTTAAAAAAGAATGCCCATCACATCACCTTTCGATTTCCCCATCTGATGGTATCACATGCCAGCTCTTATTAGGCATTTGATCTCTGCGGAAATAAAAAGATTCCGACCACTAACTATACTTCAGTCTCTCATAATTTTATAAACGTTTGTGAGGTCTCCCCATAGCTTCCAGCGCTCCAGTAGAAAACACGCCCAGACTGTCTCGACTATCCTTACAGATCATACGATCAAATCCAGGCAATGTCGCAAACCTCTTCTGCACCCTCTCCAAGCCTCCACATCCCCCTTGTATAGTGCCGCCCATATTTAAATGCAAAAATGCAAGTGCGACCTAACAAAAGTTTTATCAGGCTGCAGCATCCCTTCCTGATTCTTGTCCTCAATACACTGAATAATAAAGACAAACATAACATATCCCTTATTTACTAGCCTGTCCACTTAGGTGACCACTTTCAGGCAGTGATGGATCAGGACCCCAATATCTCTCTGCACATCTATGCTGTTAACGGGTCTTCCTTTAACTGTATACTTTTCCTCCATATTTGTTGGACCAAAGAGAAACATCGCACTTGGCCAGATTAAATTTCATGTAATATTTGTCTGCTCATATTGGAAATTGATTCATTTCCTGTACGTTTGGAAACATTCTACACAATCCACAACTCCTCCGATTTCTGTGTTATCTGCAAACCAACCTACCTATGTTTTCATCCAAGTCATTTCTAAAAATCACCAACAGCAGAGGTCCCTGCACGGATACGTGTGGAAAACCTATAGTCACGACCTCCAGTCAGAGGAGCACCAGTACTTTTTGTCTTTGAATGGCAAGGCAACTCTAAATTAAAATATTGAAATTATAGTGGATGCCGTGCATCGTAATCTTTTGATGAGCCTTCCAGGCGAAATCTCGTTGAATACACTACTAAATACTATGCAAACAACTCCGGCTGCTCTGCCATCATGGAGCAAATAATAAAGTCAGTAAGAAATTAACTGCATCCACAACGAAATGCTGACTGTCCAAAATAGGCCATGCATTCCCTAACGCACATTGTTCCTATCCCTAAGAATTCTTTGCATGAGCTGCTCAACCAATGACGCAAGGCTCATTCCTTATTGCCTGGATTATCTCTGTTCCCCTTCTTGAACAGAGTAAGAACATTAGCTACACGCCAGGCCTCCAAGACATATCCAGTAACTACACATGAGAGAAAGATCTTGATGAAGATTCCAAGAATCTCATCTTTTGACTTTCTCAAAACATCGGTTAGAATCCACTGAGCCCTGTGAACTTATACAACTTAACACACGTCAAGAGAGTCAACATCACTCCTTCTTTTGACCTCATGCTGCCGTCCTAGACTAATATCAGTATCCACCATGTCCGTCTTCTCGGAGAATACAGACGCAAAAGTAACACAATTATGATTCGTCCATATCCTCTGTTTCAAGTGCAAGTTTCATCCTTTCCCCTTGAGTGATCCCAATCTCACCCGAGCTATCATCCTGCTTTTAACTGGAGAGGAGACCCCATCTCGTCAGAAGGTGTGACAGAACAATAAATGGGACATCAAATACCAACTGAAAGATCCAAGACTGACTTCGAGAAGTTAAACAATGACAGCATCACGACCTTTCTCGTGAGCCAGGCAATGATGACCGAGACAACTGAAATGAACGAATCAAGGGAGAAATGACAAATATAAACGATAAGGTAAAAGGCAAGCAAGGATATATTTGACAAAACCTGAGGTTTTCATATAATCTTCTTGAACTTCAAAAATGTTCTAGTTTCAGTCTTGTGAATATGAATTGAATCTATTTTGTCTTATGAAGTAAAAGTGTTAGTGTCGCAACATTTATGTAAGGGTCAGTAAATTTACTCTTAGAAGCAAAGTCCTCTTTAAGACAAACGTTAAAAAAATGGAATACTCATGTATGGAGCTCCAAGTTAGAGGAGCAATGATTTTCTGGTCATTTAAGGTTGGGTGAGACTGATGATGTTCACAACTTGTAGCATGATAATGATAACATTCGCAGTAACCACATAACTTTACGTAAAATGCAAATATGGAAGTGATGGCATGAAATGCAGAGCAATTATTTGGAGTTAGTACATTCCGCATTGCCAGAGGGCAGTTTAAGCGAACCACGTGAGTGTGGGTCTGAAGTCAAATGGAGGCAAGAATGACAGATTCCTTCCCTAATGCACATTAGCGAACAAGGTGGACTTTTCCAACATTCATCAATGGATTCGTTGTCATCATTTAACTTTTATTTGCTGATTTTACTGAATTCACATTACACTTTCGCCAAGGCAGGAGACTCGAACCAACTTCCGGATTAGCAGTCTGTCGCTAATGCCACTCGGCCACCACGTCCTGCTACATTACCTGACATTAGGATAATGGTAAATATAAGGTGAATAAATGAGTAAAGAAAATAATGCAATGATTCACACAATTCGAATGTAACTCAAAGATAAGCAAACCTGGCAAATCTCTGAGAAAGTGCATATCCATTATGATTTGAACGTGAATTAATGTGCAACATTGTCAGAGCGCCAGGTCTGATAATATTGTTGTCAAGCATATATAATGAAATTACAGCAAACCTAGAGCAAAGAAGGCATGCAGAATATTTGCCATTGTTAGTCGAGACATAGAGTTTTAGAGCAGGGAAGTGATGCTGGAACTGTATTCAACATTGATTAACCCACAGCTGGTGTATAGCGTGTATTTCTGGAATCCTCAATATTGGAGGGACATGAATGGCCAGCGAGGATGAATAGAAAATTTCCCAAAATGTTCCACGGACTGGAAGAATTTATTCATGCAGAATCATAGAAATGCCAAATTGTGGAAACAGACCATTCGACCCTACAAGTACACACCAACTGTATGGAGACAGTCCCTCCCAGACTGATATAACTTCTCTGTCCCCGTACCCTTGAATTTGTTATGCAAGGTTCACGTCATTTACACATTTCCTGACACGACGGGCATGGCTATATCACACTAACTTCACAATTTTGGATTATGGGAGGAAACTCATGCAGACACAGCAAGAGCGTGCACACTCCACAAACACATTCACTCCAAGCTGGCAATAAACCCGAGTCCCTGCCACTGTGAGACAACAAACGCTGAAACACGTATTGCACAGATTTGTGGTATTTAATTTCGAACAGGGTAGATTGGAGGGGACCTGACTGAAGTGTAAATAAAGATACGAAGGGCATAGTCGTGGAAACAGGAGAAACTTTGTCTCTTGCCAAAGGAATTAATGATTGTGGATGAGCATTAAAGGTAAGTTAAAGAACATTTAGATGGAATTTAAGGAAATATCTATTTTGCAAACAAATGGTGGTGGCAGTCTGGAGCCCACGCTATGGAATGTTGTTCGAGTGAGAGCTCTTCATAGCTTTGAAGAATTATTTCGATGTGCACTTGAGCTGTCAAGGCATGCAAGGCTATGAAGGGCTGATGTTGGGCTATTGCCCGATACGTCGATTTTCCTGCTCCTCGGATGCTGCCTGTCCTGTTGTGCTTTTCCAGCACCTCACTCTCGACAGCATCAGCAGTCCTCAATTTGCTTATGCAAGCCTAAGAATCAAACGGTCTAAATAGTGAGTCAAACAGTTACTGTGCAACTGCTGATTCTCCGTACAAACGTGATCAGACCTGCACACTGGAGAGAATAATTAATCATCACTTCACTGTGACAGACAACTCGGAAAGCAGCAATCTACCAGTTATAAGCCTGTATTCCATTGGGCTTGACCAAGGTAGCAGGGGACGCTTTCAACGGAGTGAAATATCATCGCGCCTCTTTGGACAGTTACTATACGCCTCAAGCTGGGCAGCACCCAGCTGATTCTGTGCAGTTCTAACGGTTCACTGGCCAAGTGGGTCTTAGGGAGACAAGTAACCCTCACTGCAACTTTTTACACTACATCAAACACAGAAAGAAAACAATGAAATAAGCCAGCACTGAGACTAGAATTCTGGAAAATCCGGACGACAACCACTGTTATATCAGATGACATTCAGCAGATCAGCAACGCATGCAAGACAGTAGTGATTAGCAATGAACTGCTGCGACTTCAAATGGGCACCACAATGCTCTAAGAGAAACATCCCACAGAACGCAGAACCCTGTGCGACAGATTCTGTATTTTCTGGCAGAGGAAGAGGTCTGATGAAACCAGAGAGCATGGTGTCGGCTTTGCCACAAGGAACTCATTGCTGACCCAAGCAAGAACCAGATGGACCAGATTTTCTCACTTCCACTCCTGGCTCCCGACAGGCCTATCAATCTTGTCTATGCCTGGCTATGCCCCAAACCTTCACCCTACATATGACGCAAAGGATGAGTTCTCCAACCAGCTCTCAATGATAACACAAGGGATCCAATTTCATGAACAGTTGCTGCTACTTGGTGACTTCAACGCCATAGTGGACGGCGAACACAGATGTTGACCCAAGCTGCATGGGATGGTATAGGATTTTCAGGATGAATGACAATGAGCAACGACTGCCTTATCTTTGCATGCTCCATGAGTTGTGTGTCCCCATCACCTATTCAAGACCAAAGCTCAGCACAAATCGACTTGTGGATTCTCTGCTCTTGATATTGACACCAGATAGACCTGATAATCACAAGATACCACTACCTGAGAAACGTGCTCATAATTCCTTCCTTTCACAGTGCCTACTGCGACATAGATCTCTCTCTGTTTTGCTGCAAGATCAGAATTCGACACAATGAGATGCACTGTGCCAAGCCTCCAGCAAGACGGCACATCAATATCAGTAAGACCCTACCCCCAGACAATGCGGTGAAGGTCAGCAAGTCACTGGAACATGCATTCCTTATAGACTCACCAACAGGAGATGCTCAGCAGATATTGGACACTCTCAGGCACACCATTCACAGCATTGCACTCAAGATCTTTGGGAATAAACACGGCAAGATACAGGACTGATTTAAACAGACCTCAAGTAAGCTCACGTCTATCGTGGAAGCATAGTGTACTGCATTACCAGAGCACAAACGCAAACTTACTCAGGGAACATTGCAAGTATTACGAACAGCAAGACGCAATACCAATTAAACAGCCAGACGCTGTGCAAATGATCACTGAATACATCGATGCGAAAGTGTTCAGTCATCATTTGACACTGGCAGCATCCATGAAGACTACAAGAGGGTCAGGAAAACCATCAGCCTAACGGAAAGCAAGAAAGATCCACTGAAAATAATTACAGGTGAGATCATCACAGACAAATGCAAGCAGATGGACAGAAAGATAACTGTGAACTCTATTCCAGAAAAAACTGCATCACAGAGAGCTGGACATCATGAAATGAAGAAACAGCATGTCTGTCATAAAGGAATTGGATGAATCGCCGACTGCCGAAAAGTTGAGTCAAGCAAAATACAGCCTGCAGACTGTGAAAACACCAGGAATGGCCGACATTCCACGAGCGGTCATCAAGTGCTCAAAGGGCATCCTGCTAAACCACCTGCATGAAAATCTGCACCAGTGCTGGAAAGACAGAGGATTGCCACAAGGCATGAGAGACTACAAGTATATAAGAACAAAGGAGGCAGAAGCAACTAGAAAAAAAAAATAGAGGGGAATGTATTTCCTGAGCTTTTTTGCCTGCGTGGGCCTGCATAGACTTCAAACCATGGCCAAAATAATATAATCTTCTCCCTTCATCAGCGACAATAAAAATGCAAGAAGCAAATGCTACACTTTACATCTCCTTCGTTGAACTTATGAAAACGTTTGACCTTTTGATCAGAGAAATTCTGTTCAAAATCAATGCCAGGATTAGCTGTCTTCCGAGACTCCTCAGGATAGTTCAGTCATTCCACACAGACGTAAAGGGTGCCATTCAGGTTGACGGCTCTTCCTCAGAGGCCTTCAACATTCACAGTAGAGTGAAGCAGGGCGGTGTGCCTTCCCCCAACCTGTCCGATAGCGTATTCGCCATCATGAGGAAGCTGTAATACCCCATGAACAACTGTAACACCCCACGAACAGTTTCTCAGAAGCCCGCCAGGACTTCGGCTTGACCTTCAGCCTGAAGAAGACCAATGTAGTACATCAACGGGTTGAGCAACCCCTGCCAATCTCATTAACAACTACGAGCTGTAGTTTGTGCGTTTACTTACATTGGCTCCACCATCACGAACAGTCCGAGATCAACTGATGAATCAGACAAGTAGTCTCAGCATTCGTCAGGCTGACCGAAAGAGTCTGGGAGAACATAAAACAGATGATGCACGCCGGTGCTTCGGTCTGCAGGACCTGTGTCTTCAGTATTCTGTTTTACAGCAACGACCAGACAAGAGTGGGAACTTAACGTCTTCTAACTTCGCAGACTGACACAAATCATTGACATCAAGTGGATGGATGAGGCACTTACAATAATATCCACCCCCGCGCCCAGATGCCGAGCCTCTTCACCTTGCTCCAACAACGATGTCTCCGCTGGCTGAGCCATGGACTGTGAGACGGCAGGATCGCGAAGGACAAGGAACTGGCCTTCGGCATGATCGCACAAGAGCGACCCATCTTTGTTTCAAAGTCACCTGCAAGAGAAAAATGAAGTCAGTGAACATGAACTTAGAGAAGTAGGAGGACAATTCAAATTATCACGCTTGCTGGAGGTTGGAATTACACAGAGGTCTAAAAACAGGAAAAAAGAAAGTGAGGCATGTTGCTGAAGAAAACCGTACTCACTGAATAAAAAGAATAAAAACAGCAAGACAACACGGGAGAACAGCACCTTCAAGTGTCGTCTCTCCAGTAATGACTGCCACTCCCGTGCCGTCTTCCACAGCCACATCAGACGGTGCTCTACCACCAAAGATTGAAGCAAGACTCCAAGGCGCTTATCCATCGTTCCGTGAGACTAACAGATACCAACAGATACAATTTGGTCCTTCTTTACTTGTCGATGGGCTATTGGTTCCTTCTCAATAATTTTAAAGCAAACAGAGAATTACCAGCCTATGTTAGTCCAGTCTGAATTACACCTACTACGCAGTGACTACTGGAGACAATTTGAATTAACTGAGTACTGCTAACTTTGCAGGTACTGAACTAGGCTCATGGGGCAAGTGCAGAAGGACAACATGCAAACTACTCAGGATGTTGGCAATATTTGTTTCCTTGACTATCAAGGGTTTGTACATAATACTGACTAGCTACTAATGTTGCAACTCAAGGAGGTGTACTCATGTCAACCACACAGGAATGCATCCATCATCTTACAGAGATAGTATCTCTGTCTCACACACGCATTCGTTCACAAATACTCTCACATAAATTTTCTCAAATATTCTCATTGCATCCTGCACACTAACTCAAAGTCACACACACAGTCTGTTGCTCATTTCCTCACACGCATATATGCTTTCTGTATCAGACGTAACACAGGTAAATAAAGTCGCTGACACACATGAGCAGTTTCTTTTTCTCACACACACACACCCTGTGTCTCACATGAACATACAAACACACGCTGACGCATGTTCGCTCCCACACATCAACTCTTGCACAGAAAACTGACATTGGAGCATACACCTGCAAAATCACATACACACGATCGGAAACTGTCACATATTTGCTCAATCGCATGCCCAAACATGACCAGATACACGCTCTAAATGTCACAGAGGAGATGGAGAATGACAGTTTAGAGGAGGCAGCAATGTACAACCGTCATTGCACAATCGTACAACCGTCACAATTGTGCAGCATTGGTGCTTCAGTGGATGATGAACATAGTGGTTAGCCCCCTCATGTATCCTTATTACATCGTTGTTTCTTTTTCATCAGTTAATGGAGCAATGATTGTGATACTATCCAGTGGAGGTGTGGACTCAGTATCTCGGTAACTCGTGTCCATAGCGATGGCAGATCTGTTGGTGGTGAGCCTTGAATGATATTGAGACTTTTTTTATCAGAATACTTCCATTTCCAGAATGATGTGGATGTGTCTATCATTCACGCTGCTCTGCTTTATGCAGCATCTGACTGCTAAGCTTGGTTCACTGTTACATTCACTTCGGTCGATGTGTGGTCATTTGTTGCCAGATGCTGAAAAATAAATATTGGTACGAGAAGGTAGTGGCTTCAGTATTAAGAACAATGACTGTGCTGAGCTACTTAAATAAAAACAACTGAAATATTATGCATAACAATAATTATGGATTCTCGAATAGTCTTGTGTTTTCTGGTGTAGAACACAGTGATGCAAATTTACGATTATGGACCGCAGATGAAGTTTCTCACAACATTATCACACCTTGTGTTCCACTTGCCCTGGTTTTATTGTTCAATTCTTCCAGCATAAGACATATTTCAGTGAGTAGCATTGCCCGCAAGACACTCCGTGCTCACAGCAATGGGGAGAGTCCAAGAGCAGAAGGAAATCCATGATTTTATTGCTTGTTATTAATGAACATTTCATTATGTTGTGGGCAGTGTTTAGAGTGACTTTGGTACTTGAGCGAATGAAGAACATGGGTTATTTGGTGTATGTTTCCGCATGCATCCAAGAATTAAGGTTCAATCTCCAAACCAGGGTTGCTGCAGAAACACTGGGGTCTACACTGTGACCCAGGCAAAGTTCAGAGGACGATGAAACAATGCATTCACATATTCCTTCAGTCAAATACCTAAATTAATGAAACACTGAAAGCACTGACTTCTTCCTGGTGTCAATACTGAATGGTGCATAAATTAATGAACGTCATACTACTGTATCCGTGTATCATTTTGTGCTCCCAGTTATACCATTGTAATATACTTGTTGATGCACTGTCATTACCATGATGACGTGGGTGAATTAGAACAAGGTTGTGGACTGGATCATGCATGGACTATACATGGTTTGTCAGAGAAGGAATGAGCTCGCGGCCATATGTTGTGAATATATCCCCTCAAATGGTTGTATTGGATTGCGATTTGGTACATTAAGAGGGTATGGAACTGAATCAATCTGAGGCAGTCCTTCTGAATTTTGGCGAAGTATTCTGGAAACGGTATGACCTGCTGCCAATCAGCGTCGTTAATGGATAAACGGAAATGGTTGTGGATTTGACACTGATTCTGCTGGATTATGGTTCTTTTTCTTGGATAATAGATGCCTCCCAATCTTTCCAAAAGTCTGATGTATCTGACCATTGATCTGTTTATCTTTCCAAATATCTGAATCTAAATATTAGTCTATTTCTGTCCCCAAATATCTGTGCATCTAAATATCTGTCAAACTAAATATCTGGCTCTCTGAATATATGTATTTATTCAGCTGCCCATCTATCCGTCCATCTATCTATGCAGCTGTCTATCTACACATCAGCATGCATACCTATGCATCAGTTCCCCAGTTTATCTCTCTCTCTCCAAATAATTCTCCATATCTCAATCTCTCTCTCCAACAATAGATTTGTTTGTCTATCTATCTGAATATTAATCTATTCATTTATATGTCTGTCTGTCGATCCACATCTGTCTCAAAATATCTAAAAATAAAATGTTTGCCTATCTGTCTATTTATGTCAAAACATTTTTGTCTGTCTATCTCTCTATCTATCTATCTATCTATCTATCTATCTATCTATCTATCTATCTATCATCTATCTATCTGTCTGTCTATCTATCTATCTATCAATCTATCTATCTATCTGTCAATCTATCTATCCATCTATCCATCCATCTATCAGTCTATCTATCCGTCTGTCTGTCTATCTATCTATCTATCTATCTATCTATCTATCTATCTATCTATCTATCTATCTATCTATCTATCTATCTATCTATCTATCTATCTATCTGTCTATCTATCTATCTATCTATCTATCTATCTATCTATCTATCTATCTATCTATCTATCTATCTATCCATGTATCCGTCCATCTATCTATCTATCTATCTGTCCTACTGTCCGTCGATCGATCGATCGATACATCCATCTATCTATCTATCTATCTATCTATCTATCTATCTATCTATCTATCTATCTATCTATCTATCTATCTATCTATCTATCTATCTAGCCATCTATCTATCTAGCCATCTATCCGCCCATCTATTAGTTTATCTATCCATCCTTCTGTCCATCTATCTGTCCGTCTATCTATCTATCTATCTATCTATCTATCTATCTATCTATCTATCTATCTATCTATCTATCTATCTATCTATCTATCTATCTACCTATCTATCTATCTATCTATCTATCTATCTATCTATCTATCCATCTATCCATTCATCTATCATCTATCTATTTATCTATCTATCTATCTATCTATCTATCTATCTATCTATCTATCTATCTATCTATCTATCTATCTATCTATCTATCCGTCCTGCTATCCATCTATCTATCTATCCATCTATCTATCTATCTATCTATCTATCTATCTATCTATCTATCTATCTATCTATCTATCTTACGTCCATCTATCAGTCTATCTATCCGTCCTTCTGTCCGTCTGTCTATCTATTTATCTGTCTATCTATCTATCTATCTATCTTTCTATCTATCTATCTATCTATCTATCTATCTATCTATCTATCTATCTATCTATCTGTCTATCTATATATCCATCTATCAGTCTATCTATCCATGCTTCTGTACGTCTATCTGTCCGTCTATCTGTCTATCTATCTGTCTATCTATCTATCTATCTATCTATCTATCTATCTATCTATCTATCTATCTATCTATCTATCTATCTATCTATCTATCTGTCTGTCTATCCATCTATCTATCTATCTATCCATCTATCTATCTATCTATCTATCTATCTATCTATCTATCTATCTATCTATCTATCTATCTATCTATCTATCGGTACCTATGTTTCTCTCTCTCTCCAAATATCTGTCATCGATTTAACCGTCAATCCTATCTGTCTCCATTTCTATTCAACTGTCTGTCTATTCATCTATCTATGTTTATATATCTGACTGTCTTTTTTTATAACCATGTCCCAAATATCAGTTCATCTAAATACGTGTCTGCTTATCTGTCTGTATATTGTATACCTATCCATGTGTCTACTTGTCTATCTGTCTTTCTGTACGTGAGTATCTCTGTATCTCTCTCCAAATATCTTTTATTTATATATCTGTCTCTCTGACTATTTATGTACCCAGCCAGCTATCTGACTAGTTATCTAATTGGTCATGTATGCATTGATTTGTCAGTCTGTCTTTGTATTGAACTACATTGCATTCACTGCTCCTTGGAAGCAGCAGGGGCAGGAGATAAGTTGGGTAAGAAAGCAAAAAGGGTTTTAATCTGTATAAGACCAGGCATTGAATATATGACTTCCAGACTTTATCTGGAAGCAATATCAGTTAGTGTCAGGATAGTAACAGCAACAGAGATAGAAATCGTATTCGACAGATCCACTAACATTCATTGAGAATGGAGCTTCTGTACTTAGTGGGAGGCAACAGTGAAGGAGGTATACGTAGAATTAAAGAAGGAAATTCTAAAACGTCCCAAGTAAATCTGTCAACTTAAAATGTGTGGAACTGGAGGAATTACACGAACAGAGATGTCACATGGTTACCAGATGTGAAGCATTTTGTATTTCTAAGCGTTTTTCTCTCTGAATGGACGCAAGTGACGAATGGAGAGTGCAGAGAAACATGTCTGAACTCCACCACTCACAGTACGAATTAACGATTTAGACGAGGGAAGCATTGACAGGATCGGTGAGATGTGGGAAGTAAGCAGTGACAGTCTCAGTTCGGACCAAGAATCGCTTGAGATTAAGAAGAAACTAGGAGGTCGAGCATCTATGCTCACTGATAAAACTGGAAGAGGATGAGATGGGACAATACAGGATGTATATTCAAAAGGACTTGGAATCAACCCAGATTCAATAAGTCACAGACTGAGAAGATTTTGTCGAGCTGAATTGGAGGGGAATTTCTACATTCAGCGGAGAGGGATAGGGAGAAGTGAGCCGATGAAATTACCTGCTTGAGAGTGAGCCTGGTGCCAGATCATTGTATACTCAACATAAGGATGTGGGTCTCGTTCCAAAGGGATCACAAGGGGGAGAGAGAGAGCCCAGCTTAGTTGGATAATCAACAATGATCTCACTGATTGATTGAAACAGGCTCAAGGAGTTGAATTCTTTTACAGTGTTCCCGTTTTCCAGAAGCAAGACATTTCTCATCCCCTTTTGATAATGTTGGATTTGTGTCGTGGCACCTTCAGACCTTTAACATTGGTTCTGACTGCTTCTACTGTGATTCAACGATGCCAGCCAAATCAGAGCAGGATTTATGGACACTTAGCCGACGTTTGCCAATACCAACAGATATTAGAGCATAATTCGGCCGTTCAGCTCATTGGATAGGCTAGGGATGTTTCCCCTGGTGTTTTGGAGACTGAGGGCTCACCTTACAGAGGTATATAAAATCACGGGGATAGAGTAAATATCCAAGGTCTTTTCCCTGGTGTGGAGGTGTCAATAACTAGAAGACATAGGTTTAGGGTGAGAGGGGAAGATAAATAAGAAAATAAAGCGGCATCTTTTTCTGGCAGAGGGTGGTGTCCGTGTGGATGGGCTGTCAGAGAAAGTGGTGGAGGCTCGTACTATTGCAACATTTAAAAGGCATCTGAATGGATATACAAATAGGAAGTTTTTGGAGGGATATGAATTGGTTACTACCAGGTGGGACGAGATTTGGCTGGAATACCTGATTTGCATGGATGAGTTGGATGAGTTTCTGTGCTGTACATCCCTGTGTATCTAATGACTCTATGAACTTGCTCCGCCATTCCAGTATTGCCAATATCTTTTTCGAACTCATTCGCCTGCCTTTTCCCAAGGAACTTTGATGACCTTAACGTTCAATGAAAGCTGGATCTATATATTCCTTGCACTCAGTTGTTTCACCTGCATAACGATCAGTGGGATAATGAGTTCCACAGACCGAACTTTACAGATGGCCCAAAAAGAGGCGGCATCGTGGACAGTGAGGAAGTTTATCAGAAACTACTTCAGGACCCTCTTCAGCTGGGGAAGTGTGCCGAAAAATGGCAAATGGAGTTTAATATGAATAAGTATGAGATCTTGCATTTTTGACCTCAAATTAAGTAGGATTTACATGGTGAATGGTACGGCTTAAAAAGGTTAAGGTAGGAGATGACACTGGAGATCACGTGCACAGTTCTCTGAAACTGGAGTTATAGTTTGGCAGTCTTTTCGCACACTTGTCTTTTTCTTCCGGAGAAGTACGACTTGTGACATTTTCACACATGGTGTTGCAGTGATGCATTCAATCGTCAGTCATGTAACCATCGGTTGAGCAGTGGTATGGCTATTAGATATTGACCAGTTGAAAGATTACAAATAGTTGTGCATAAAGGTACCGTGGTTTATGTTTAAACATTAGATATAAATGTCGTCCTCAGCCGTTTCCCTTCCTACCTTTGACGTACAAAATAACTTCCCTTGACCTGAACTGGAAGCAGTTTGCAATTCTGGTGTCTGCGATAAGGAAGGAAGTGATTGTACTTGGAGGGAGGGTGAACGCAGAAGAGAACCTTTTATTGGACCTTTTCCCATTCAGAAAATAGACTGTGCATGTATACATTATACGAAGCTCCATAACCTCACACTTTATCTCATTGTATTATATCAGCCACATCTTTGCTGTGCGTCTGCATTTCTATGTCCTTCCGCAGCCGCCCCGCCTCCTCACCACTCCTGCCACTTCGCAGATGTGGCTTATTGAACTCTTTGAATACCTTTCGCAGAAGTTAATTCCCCCTCAACGTCAACACCCCTGGTGTCTTCCAGTCTGTAGCTCGAACAGAAGACTTTTGGTGGCTCCACGTAAAAAAAAATCTTGTCATCTCTGACCGTTCACGAGATTCTAAAATCAGACATTGGAAAAACATCCCTTTAGGTCATTCATTCTGACCATCCAGTATGTTACTGTTTATGCGACCACCGAGCATTCCAACATTAGCCTTAAGCATTATGACATTGGAAGTGCTCATCTGATTGGATTTTCATTGTTGCGAGTTTGGTTACTTCAAATATTCTCCAAGGTAGTGCATTCCAGACTCCGAACACACTCAGTGTGAAAACTCAATCTGAATCCCCACTCAACCCCCTGCTTTCACTTCCAACTGATGCCCCCTTATTGACACTTCAACTCAGTGGAGCAGCTGACTTTTCTTCATGCCTCTCCATGTCCCTTGTGATCGAATACACCTCCATCAGTTTCCCCCTCAACCATCCCTTTTCCAACCAGAAATAACCTGAGCTTCTCCTGCCTCTCTTCATGGATGAAAAGATCCATCGCACGACAACGCCCTGGTGATCCCCCTATTCACTGTACCCGATATCCCCGATCCTGCCGAGTGCAATCACATCCTTCCCGTTGTGCAGACACCAGAATCGCAAACAATCCTCTCGTTCTGGTCTGAGCAAAGTCATTTGCCAGCCCAAGGTAACCACTCTGTTCTTATAATTGAAGACCGACTGTAAGAGTTCTGTATGCCTTCTTGACTAGCCAATTAATTTGTCCTGCTACATTCAGGGATCTGTGGACTCAAAGCACTCAAAGCTTCTTAGTATTGGTCCATCCATTGAGTCCTCCCTTGACTCTATACTTCTTAGAAAGATTAATCTGGGAAAACGCTAGCTACCAGTGATGTGACCGATGCATCCGCATCGTCCTACAGCGTAAACACCTCTCTTCTCACCTTTCTAATGCTGGTGTCGTCTGAAATCTTGCTTATTTTCCACCACATCCTCATCAGAGTTCTTTAAGAGAGTTGCAAATAATAGCAACCCAGTTCTGATCCCTCTGATATGCCACTGTATTCCAATCATATGCAAACAGCCTTCCACATCGATATTCCTGTCAGAAAGCCTATTTTTCAAAAGTATTTCCAGATTACTCCGAGTCCCTTGTGATTTCCCGTCTTTACGAAGTAAAGGGGATTACTGCTCGGCAGGGCCTCAGGTCCTTGGAGACAGCAGGGTCGGAAGATGAGGTGTTTGACAGTGTATATGGGATAGTTGCCTATCGAGAGTCATATAGCATGGAAACAGACTCATCAGATCAACTTCGTCCAACCATATTGATCAGATTTCCTCAATCAAACTAGTACCATTTGCATGCATTTGGTACTTATCCGTCGAAACTATGAACGTGTCAAAATGTGTTTTAAATCTGGCACTTGTATGCTTGGTAGACTTTCCTTTATTGGTCAGTGTATGGCGTAGAGGCGTTCAGAAGTTTCGTGGCGGCTGTACAGGACATTGGTTAGGCTACTTTTGGAATATTGCATGCAATTCTGGCCTCCTTCCTTTTGGAAAGATATTGCGAAATTTGAAAGGTTTCAGGATAGGTTTACAACGATCTTGGCAGTTTTGGAGGATTTGGGCTGTAGGGAGAGGTGGAATAGGTGAGGGGGTTTTCCCTGGAATGTCAGCAGCGGAGGGGTGATCTGATAGTTCTATGAAATCATGAGAGACACGGATAGGATAAATAGACAATGTATTTTCCCTGGGTTGGGGGAGTCCAGAACTAGACGACATATAATTAGTTTGAGAAAGGAAAGATCAAAAGGGAATATAACGGATATTTTTTTTCATTCAGAGGGTGGTACGTTTATGGAATGAGCTGCCAGAGGAAGTGTTGGAGGTTAGTACAATTGTAGTATTTAATAGGCATCTGGCTGTGTATTTGAACAGGATGGGTTTGGAGGGATATGGGCCCGTGCTGGCAGGCGGGACTAGATTGGGTTGCAATATTTGGTCGGTTTTGGACGATTTGGAGTGAAGGGTCTGTTTCTGTGATGTGTATCTTCCTGATTCTGTGACTCTGAGTGCCTTTCTAAAATCCATATCCACTACATCCATTGCTCAACCTTCATCGACTTGCCTCTTCACATTCTCAAAAAATTCAATATGGCTTGTGAGGCATCATATGCCCCTCACGAAGCTATGCTGACTATCTTTAATCAAACTATTTTTTCTTTCCAAAACGTCATAAGTCCTTTCTCTCCTTTCTAGTACCTTGCTTACCACAGACTTGAGACTGACTGGTCTTTAATTCCTAGGGATTTCCCAATTTACTTTCCTAAACCGAAGAACAACATTGACTTCCCTCCAGTCATCCAGTGCAACTCCTGTGGAGAGTAACGTTGCAAATATCATAGCCAAATGCACATCAATCTCGTGCATCGCTACCTGTAGTATCCTTGAGTATGTCTGGTCTGGCCTGGAAGACATAACCATGTTAATTGTCATCAGAATTTCCAGCGCATCAACTTCCTTAGTATCGATTTGTTCAAAGCTGAAAATGTGTTGCTGGTTAAAGCACAGCAGGTCAGGCAGCATCCAAGGAACAGGAAATTCGACGTTTCGGGCCAGATCCCTTCATCAGGAATGAGGAGAGGGTGCCAGGCTGGCTAAGATAAAAGGTAGGGAGGAGGGACTGGGGGGAGGGGCGATGGAGATGTGATAGGTAGAAGGAGGTCAAGGTGAGGGTGATAGGCCGGGGTGGGGTGGGGACAGAGAGGTCAGGAAGAGGATTGCAGGTTACGAGGGCGGTGCTGAGTTCAAGGGAATCGACTGAGACAAGGTGGGGGGAGGGGAAATGAGGAAACTGGAGAAATCTGAGTTCATCCCTTGTGGTTGGAGGGTTTCCAGGCGGAAGATGAGGCGCTCTTCCTCCAACCGTCATGTTGTTATGTTCTGGCGATGGAGGAGTCCAAGAACCTGCATGTCTTCGGTGGAGTGGGAGGGAGACTTAAAGTGTTGAGCCACCGGGTGGTTGGGTTGGTTGGTCCGGGCGTCACAGCGGTGTTCCTTGAAGCGTTCTGCAAGTAGGCAGCCCGTCTCCCCAATATAGAGGAGGCCACATCGGGTGCAGCGGATGCAATATATGATGTGTGTGGAGGTACAGGTGAATTTGTGGCGGATATGGAAGGATCCCTTGGGGCCTTGGAGAGAAGTAAGGGAGGAGGTGTGGGCGCAAGTTTTGCATTTCCTGTGGTTGCAGGGGAAGGTGCAGGGAGTGGAAGTTGGGTTGGTGGGGGTGTGGACCTGACGAGGGAGTCACGAAGGGAGTGGTCTTTGCGGAACGCTGATAGGGGAGGGGAGGGAAATACATCCCTGGTGGTGGGGTCCGTTTGGAGTTGGCGGAAATGACGGCGTATGATACGTTGTATACGGAGGTTGGTGGGGTGGTAGATGAGAACCAGTGGGGTTCTGTCTTGGTGGCGGTTGGAGGTGCGGGGCTCAAGGGCGGAGGAGCGGGAAGTGAAGGAGATGCGGTGGAGGGCATCGTCGATCACGTCTGGGGGGAATCTGCTGTCCTTGAAGAATGAGGCCATCTGGGCTGTATGGTATTGGAACTGGTCCTCCTGGGAGCAGATGCGGCGGAGACGAAGGAATTGGGAATATGGGATGGAGATTTTACAGGGGGCAGGGTGGGAGGACGTGTAGTCCAGGTAGCTGTGGGAGTCAGTCGGTTTATAGTAGATGTCTGTGTTGAGTCGGTCGCCCGAGATAGAAATGGAAAGGTCTAGGAAGGGGAGGGAGGAGTCTGAGACAGTCCAGGTGAATTTGAGGTCGGGATGGAAGGTGTTGGTAAAGTTGATGAACTGTTCAACCTCCTCGTGGGAGCACGAGGCAGCGCCGATACAGTCATCGATGTAGCGGAGGAAAAGGTGGAGTGTGGTGCCAGGGTAGTTGCAGAAGATGGACTGTTCCACTTTTTTTTTTATCGATTTGTTCAAGCCAATTAACCTAGTCCACCGTGTTCTCTCTCTGAACAATTTTGCGACACCGTGGTCCAACTTTCTGCTCATTAAGCCAAGCAGATGGAAAAGCTCACATTGGCTAATAATCTGTTAAAGAATGAGTAACAAATAACTACCCAAATTCCACTACTTAAAAATAAATCACGTTAATGCTGAGTCGCAGTACTTCAAATGCCAGGTACTCACTTTTCAGCCCAACTGTCCATAATGCATGCATTTTATAACCCAATAATTGGATCGTGTCATTCGTTCAATGTTGTCAAAAGTGTAAAATTCAAATCAATTTGGATTCAGTATCTCAAGACATAACGTCAGTTGATTGGTTAAATTTAAACCGCTGTGAAATCAGTTGAAATATATATATGTGTGTGTGTGTGTGTGTGTGTGTGTGTGTGTGTGTGTGTGTGTGTGTGTGTGTGTATACACGTGTGTGTGTGTATGTGTATATCTAAATCTACCTAGCTGTGTATCTATATATGCATACACACATAAACATATAAAGTGTGCATGCGTGTTTAGAGGTTAATATGACATTGGTATCTGTTCGATCTTATCCATCTGCTATCACATTCCTATGAACCACAACACGTATGATTTGCAAATTTAAACACTGTAGCGTAAGACTAAAATGAAACTGTCTCATATTCATATCTTTAAATTGTTCCAAGCATATAACAGGATTGTGAATCGTGTGCACACCCGTCTCCAACACATTCTAAATGACATAAACATTAAATGTTGTAAAGCCACTACCACACTGAATAATTCTTTTTCAATATCAGAGTATTTTCTCTAGTTGGTATTGAGTTTATTTGAAAAGTAACCAACTAGCACTTCAATTCCATCATCATCTTGCTGTAGCAGTACAGCTCCAACTCTGATATCACTAGAATTGATTGCAGTTTCGAAGGGTTTCAAAACGCTTGGTGTAGTTAAAACTAATGTGGTGGTTAATATTGCTTTTAAGTAGTCAAGTGCCTCCTGCCAACGTTCTGTCCAGCGAAATGTTGTGTTTTTCTTCAGTGAATGTGTTAATGGTGTCACTGCACTACTGAGGTTTAGAAGAATCTGCTTCATCACAAAAATCGATCTACCTCTCTCTTCGAAGTTGGTCGTGGAAATTCCCTCAAGGCTTTTGGCTTTGCGTTCCTCTGTGTTGATATTGCCCATTTGGTGTGGCAAACGCAGAAATTTCTTTTACTTTCTTTGATAAATGGACCTGACAATAACGAGGCATTAAGTCCAACTTAGTGATAGAATTGGCTTTCCAACTTTCTCCATGCAGTCCTCTCATCTGGGTTTTGGGTATGAGTCCAAATTTGTCATGGTGTTGACCTTCCGATAGTCCACACAAAATCATTGAGTCCCGCCAGGCTTGGATAACAACAAGATAGGCAAACCCCACTCGCTCTAACTTAGTTCGATGATATCTTCATTGAGCATTGTATCCACGTTCTTGCGGATGTGTGTAGCTTTGCAAGGATTCAGACTGTTATTTTATCGGAACACCATTCCTTACGTCTGGATCATCGACAATATCGTAAGTCCGCCCATCTTACTCCTGCATGTGTCCTCATGTTGCTGTTAAAAAGAATCTTCCAGCTGTGTTCTTTGCTTCTAAGACAGGTAGTTTAAACTTAACACACTTCTTGAAGACTTCAACATGAATGTATTTAACTGCACATAAAACTCCACATCATCTGGATTTGATTCCTCACTCTGTTGTGAAGCAATTAACACCTCTTTTCAAGTGAATTCTCTCGATTATAATAAGCTTCGACATATTCACTTGAAATTCACGATACAGTTTTTTTTTCTCCAATGTGGCATCTTTACCAGATAGTTTATCTGTCCCCACTTTTTCTCACTTTAATAGGACCACTAAACCTGACTTCAATGTATCTCCTTCGCCTGGTAACAATACTAATACATCATCCAAATTTCAGTTTTTATATGCCACCTGCTTCGTTCTAAGCTGTGTCTTTCTTTGGTGCTGTTTAGCTCACTCGCCAATCCAATTTAATCTCTCCCTTACCTCTGGTGCATAATCCAAGAGTCGAATCTCTGACTTATAGTCCTGTCAATGTCGTATTAATTAATTCAAATGGCCTCTAACTACATGCCGGAATATGAACTGGAAGGGAGTGAACTGAATAGATCCATTTGGGGAATATCGAACAGCAAACAATGCAGATATGGCAGCTTTGTTGCAACCATTTGGATAATCCAGACAGCACGACCTTAGCATGGTCTTCAGGGTCTGATGGCAGCTTTCTAAAGCTCACTGGGATTCACGACGGAATGCAATTGATTTAAAGTGTTGTTTGCCTAAACTATCCAGGGATCCCTTGAACTGATTATTCGTCAAATTCATCACTTGGCCTGATGGAATTTCTCTGGGTAGCCCATACCGTGTGAAGAAACTTACTAACTCCTCGAACATCCTTTTTGCCTTAATAGTACGTCATTGAATTGCATTTGAAAATCTGGTAAACACATCCATTATTAGAGACAAGTACAGTTTCCCACGTTTACTTTTTGTGAGGCGACCTACTCAGTCAATTATAACCTTCGTGGAAAGTTGTTGGAATTGGCAACAAAGCTATTGATTTTCATACTGACTGTGGTTTATATACTATTTGACATGTGTGACATGCATGGCAAAAGCTTACCACATCCTAGTGCATTCCAGGCAATAATTCTTTTTTTGTACCTTAGCCTGAGTCCTGTGTACCCCTAGGTGACATCGAGCAAGTCGTTTATGTGTTACCCGTAAAACCTCCTGTCTGTATGCTACCATCAACACAATTTGTTGCCCTTCTGCCCATTCCTCCTCTGCATTTACCTGCTGTTTTCTCCATGTTCTTCTTAGGATGCTATCTTTCAGTCAAGAGCTCCTCTGCCTCCTTTTCTGAGTATGCATCATTTTTTTAAAAGAAAAAGTCTCTTCTGTCTATTGCAAGCCCAAGAGCCTTTCAGAACTGAATACTTCTGCCTGACCCTCTGCCTGTTTAGATTTTTGCTGCACCATTATGTCAAGCAGGATGTCCGTCAACTGAACTTCTACTCCATCATTTCTCTCCTTATTTTTTGCTTCGGCTTTTGACTTATGGTAGTGAACTTTGGTTACTACACAGTCTGGGAAAATTCCAGGGTATTTTTGTTTTAACACTTTAGTTTCCTGCTCGTCATGGAGCTCCTCCAAACCACGTGGTGTCACTCCCAAATTATTACCAAGAACAAACTGAATTCGTGGAACTGACAATGTGTCCATCACTCCCACGTTACCTCTCCAGTCTTTAGTGGGCACTCCAACCTGACCTTACATAGGCTACGCTGAATATCTGTCCATCTGTCCAAGAAATTGCCACTGTAACAGGTAACAGGTCAGGAAGAGAGCAAATACGTTCACTCGTATTAATAGAAACTGGTTAGATTCTCTCAAAATTAAACTTAGTTTCCTTCTCCCTCTGTTCTTTCTGAGCAAATCTTACGCATTGAGGTGAATTCTTGATAGAGATCAGGCATGAGCCCTATACCAAGCCCCTTCCTGGGCTGTGCACTCTCACACAGCTTTTCGTTGTTTCTTGGGGTTTGCTTTCCTACATTCACTAATACTACCAGCTTAGCCTCTTTTAACACATCTTTTCACACAGTGCCTTTCTTTAACGAACAGTGCTGTGACTTTACCACAGAAAGAAAAAAAATCTGAAGCCTTTCATCTCCTTTCCACACCCTTGGGGTTCTTCTGTTTAACCTGTGGTAAATAATTACTAATGTTCTCTAATCATTTTTTCGTAGTATAGGATCTGCCCTTCTCCCAATTTCTATGGCTTACAGGATGAAAGTCTTCCGGAAGCTAAACTTTACCTTATGCACCAACCTGCCACCTCTGCTACATTTCTCACTTCTTGAACTTTCTGTTTATCCACATGAATTCTTATTGTCTCTGCACCTGAGTGTTTAAACACTTCCAGCAGAAAGTATCTCTCTAACAACCTCATTGGGCTTATCTATTTTAAGTCCTGGACCCATCTATCAAGATTATTATGTTTAATTGTTTCAAATTCAAAATGACTCTAATCTAGTTTCTTCATTATTTTTCTGAACCGCTGTCAATGCACTTCTGGTACCAAGGTATCCAGCACTCAAATCAACCCATTTGACCTCTTCATAATCTCTTGACCACTAATCTGACAGCGTTGCAAATACCTCATGGTTCTGCCTCCGAGATTTGACGGAACCAGCATTACCCACAATTCCACTGCCCACTCTATTTGCCTTGTCAATGTTTGAAGTGAAATAAAGCAAGCTTCGACAACTTTCTCATCAAAACGTGGTAGTGTTTAATATGTCTGTGTCTACTATTACCTTGTCTCCTCATCTCCATCGTGTTAACTTGACTTTCTTGACTAAATTGCAATTTCTGAATTTCAGCTTCTCTCTCCTTTTGACTTTCTTCTCTCTCACTTTGTCCGCACTTTTCTTCTCTCTTACTTTGTCAACGCCTTTCTTCTCTTTCACTTTGTCTGCACCTTTCTTCTCTCTCAATTTGTCCGTACCTTTCTTCTCTCTCACTTTGTCCGCACCTTTGTTCTCTCTCTGTTCAGTTAAGAACCTTCTATTTCTTTTCTTTTCGCGCTCTCTCTTTGTTTATCTTCTAAATCCATTTACCTCAATTGCAACTTGCGTTTTATAAATTTACTGCACTTGTGTGCTTCTCTGACACATCTAAGTGTTTGATTCATTCCCTTACCAATTCAGATTTACTTTCCTCCTTGACTAAAGCAATTTCTACCCTCTTCACTAATTCTAAAACTGTTCTATTTTCTTTCTAAATGTTCTTGGCAAATTTGGGAAACATCTTCAAATCTCAGAACTTCTTTAGTAACTTTAAGAGCCATTTCTCTCCTTTTTAATTTAATTAACTGAAAGTTGAGAAATTATCACACCTATGTTTCATTTAAAGAATTAGCACACTAATTAGCAAATTTTCAAATCTGCTGGGATCTTTCCGACCAAACATCTGTTCACATCTGTCAAATTCTCTGACAGGATCTGTGTACCTCTTTCCAGTTCACGTAACCAAGCCCCTAAAGTAGCAGCACAGTAAACCCTTCTGCTAATTAAAGCAAATTCACAGAAAAAATCACTTCGCCTCATAATCTGCTGAAGTATCAATGACAGAGAACTGCACAAACTTCCACGATTTAACAGAAAATATCGATTTCATTCGTTAACACTAAAAGTATACATTAAACCACAACTATTTACAAGTATATGTCTCTTTTCTCTTAAAGATTTCCCAAGACTTCCCAAGCTGTAACTACATACTGGTCCAATAAAACCCCGATTACATTTATCGAAATTCAATGTTCAAAACCAGACAATGGCAGACATTTCCACTGTCCATCTTCCTCTGTTCGAATATCTTCCTAGGTCGCCTTCGATCATGTGCCGCACAGATGTTTCATATGAACAAAGTTATCTTTGACAGAGAATGTGGTGATAGCAGTCTTTCATGTGAGAGCGAGTGCTTTTTCTGGCGAACTGTCCAACAAAACCTGCTTTACGATCGTGTCATTGGTTCGATATTGTCAAAGCAGTAAAATTCAATTCGATTGGGTTTCTGCATATTGAGCCATAATTTAAACTGATTGGCGCAATTCGAAATACAGTGCAAACAATTGCGGTTTGTAGGTTACAGGCAAAGGTTACATCTTAACGTTAAATGTTTCCATTGTCAGTCACATGACAAATGCTTGCCAGCTTTCCTTCTTTCTTAAAGTTACACCTTCAACTTCATAACAACAAGGTCTCTCTCTATTCAATACTGAAGCAAAACACTCATTTCGAGCATCTGCTACCTTTTCAGACTCCAGGCAAACGTTCCCTCCATTATCACTGATTGGTCTATTCTATCACTTATCATTGTCTTCTTCTTCATGTATGTGTCGTATGCATTTGCCTTTTAGCTAATCCTTCCCACAAAGGCTTTTTATTACCCCCTCCATTTCTCCTCAGTCCATTTTTGAGTTCTTTCCAAGCTACCTTGTACTCTTCTAGAGCTGTGTCAGATCCGTGCTTCTTTCTTCGTTTTGACGAAAAGCTCCTCTGCTGATATCATCCATTGTTTTCTCAACTTAGTATTCTTTGCCTGGCTCAGTGAGACAAAGATATCTCACTCTCGCAATAATTCATCCATAAACAGCCTCCACATTTCTGTTGTATCTTTCTGGTCGAGCAATTGTTCCCACTGTACCCCCAACAGGTCTTGATAGCAGTATAATGACCCTCCCTCAATTAAATACCTTGGTCGACTGTCTGCTCCTATCCCTCTCCATGGGTCTGATAGTTGTAGTTACTGTCACTGAAATGCTCTCCCACTGAGAGATCTGACACGTGGCTTGGCTCCTTGCCCAGCACGAAATCCAAGATGGCCTCCACCCAGTCGGCCAATCTATGGACTGAGTCAACAATGGCACCTTGTCTCATTTGACAAATCGACTCCATCCAGGCCATCTGCACGAGGGTGTTTCTAAACAATATTGGGGAAATTGAAGTCAACTACAACATCAACTCTGTTAAATGTGTACCTTTAAAGATCTGCTGTCGAATCTGTAATTCCATTGGTCTCCTGTTATTGGCGCATCTATAGAAACACAAAATAAAGTGATTGCTCCTTTCCTGTTACAGGCTTCCATCAGTTAGAAAAGCCTTCCTCAGCAGCCTCATTTTCTGCAGCTGTGATCCACTCTCTATTTATGAGGATGTTGCTGAAGACATTTATCAGGGTATTGCCTGATTTGGAGATATTTAGTTATTAAGTAAGATGGGACAGACTGATGTTGTTTACTGCATAGCAGATGGGGGCTGGTGGGGGCATGATTCAGATAACATAAAGATACGATGGCCATAGATAGGTCAGATTGACTTCCGCGAAGGAGGTCAGTGAACATGGGAAATTGATTAAAGTTCAGGGTGAGGATGTTTATCGGAGAGGGGATGCAAAATTGATCCATCCAGATGGTGGTAAGGTACTGGAAGGCACTGCCAGCAAGTGTTAGATGCAGAAATCCTTAACATTTTAACAAATAATAATGGACAAGTGCAAGACATGCAGCACAACAGCTAGGTACAGGAAAATACGATTCATATCATTTGCTGGTTGGCTTTGATCATAACAGAGGTTGGGCACGAATCGACCTTTTTTCTGTATTGCATATGCTTCTGATCCTAATTCCAATCTGCTGGACAAAGCTCAAATTATGTCAGAAAGCTCCCGCAACCGTTGGCGTCAGCTCTTGTGCAATTGAGCCTCCATTCCTTGAACCAGCAGCTGTTCAGACAACAGTGACAAGGAGTGTGAGTAACTTATTCATTAAATGCATCTTCAATAATCTTTTGTGTTTAAAAATAGTTCGTTTTCTCACGATTCCTATATATAAGTTAAAATACAGAACAATGTACATTTAAAAAAATACGTTGTACATCTGCCCTCCCACACTCCTGTTTGTTAAACCAATAGGTAATACACCTGCAAGTTTCAGAATTCATTTCCATCAGAGTATTTCAGCACATGCAAAGAAAAATACATCTGGATTGAAAGAAGTTAATTTGAATCATTTGCCCAGTGAGTGGAAACGCGATGAACAATTCTATTAACACAGCCCAGGTGTTTATGATGACTCGATGCCAGCTTAGAAAAAAAAACAGAAACATGTCTCTTAGGAACTGTTCTTTCTGCTCTATTTAAAGAGTCCCCTTTAGTAGCACGAGCGTGTACTGGCTGCATTAAACATAATCACCTTTGAACCGCTGGCGGAAGATGCATCATGAATATAGCGACTATAGTTTCAATATATGAGGAGAGAGCTATCATACAACGCATATTTAGGAAGATCGAGAGGATATACTTCCCGGTACTTGCCGCTGTCAGTGTTCCTCGTAAGTGATATCCTCTGATATCCATTCTCCAAATTGTGTTCCACTCGTTTCTTTTTCTCTTGAATTGTTTCCCTTCTCGTGACAGCACGGTGGATCAATGGTTAGCAATGCTTCCTTCGAGCGCTTGGATCGATTCAAGCCCTGGGCCTTTGTGTGGAGTTTGCATATTCTCTCCTGTCCACGTGAGTTTCGTTTGGGTGCTGCTATTCCTCCCACAATCCAAGGCTGTGCAAGTGAGATGAATTGGCCATGTTAAATTGCCCATCGTGTTCACGAATACGAAGGTTAGGTGCATTAGTCAGGATAAGGTCAAGCTACAGTTTAAGGGAATGGATCTGGGTGGATTGCTCTTCAGACAGTCAATGTGGAGTTGTTGGGCCAAAATGGCCTATTTCCACACTGCCGAATTTCTAATTTCTGCGTTCTGGATAACTCAATCGGTCTTGTGCATGAACTACTGTTTCCTGTTCACTCCTTTCGTGCGCATGGTGAATGGTCACCACATGTTCGACAATTCTGAACTGTAACTAGCGGAGATGTTTGGAATTTTTTTCACGGTGATTGGTGTCTAGTTTCATGTTAAGGTGAAGATGGACTGCATGAAATCTGCTGCATTGGTTTGATGCTTTCTTTTCTTGTTATTATAGACCAAAAATGATTAATATATAAAGCTCAGTAACTTGGGACATTGTATTTCAGACATTTTGCATACTCAAATATACAATTGCATAGTCATTCATACGCTAACGCAAAATACTCACTCTCCCTAAAGGACTCTCTGTCGAACACACACACAAACACCTACACATAATCTCTTATTCTCTTGCATTCTCTCTCAGACGCACTAAATCGCTCAAAGCCTCACACACACACTCTCACACAAACTGTCACACATGCACTCTGTGTCAAAGACATATGCTCGCACACAGTCAATCTGCCTCTCACGTATAGATTTTCTGACACAGTCATTCTCACACACACTCTATCTTGCATCTACGGATTATCCCTCTCACACACTCATATTGAATTCAATTGATACACACTCTCTCTCTTCTCGAGAGTATATCTCTCTCATGGACAATGTCGCTGACACACTCTCTCGCTCACAATTACACATTCACACATTCACTGACCCTTCTCTCTCTCACACACACATGCATTCACCAAGTCATCGGAATTCACTTTTATTCACATTGTCTCTCAGACATCTGCATTCATACACTCACTCTCAAACTTGTGCTTCTGCATGTTCACACTTACACAGAAACCCTCACGAAGGTACACATCATGTTACAAATACACAAGTTCACAAGCATGAACAAACTCATGTACAGAAGCATGAACACACACTCTTCATACACTTATGAATTCACTCGCTCACTTGACTATGTTGCATCAGACACGTACACAAATTCACTTATCTCCTCTGATTATGCAGCATTTATCATCTGTCACTAAGTGCAGCAGACAAAGTATTGATGAGCATCCTTCTTTCACTGGTGCAATTCCTTTGGTGTCGGGGCCCCGATTGTGACATTTGGAATGGTATTCCTGGGTTTTGATTTTGATTTGATACTGCATGGGTCATTGGGGACCGTGCAGGTGTTTGGATTCCCTTTATCCTCAGCTTCTTTCCTTGAGGTAATGGTAGAGATGGTTTAAAATTTCTGCTTGGAGGAGGCTACAGTGTAACTTGCAGATGATGTACAAAGATAAATGCTGAATTGTGGGGTTACCACGAACGTGCATTTTGTTGCATTATTAATATGTTATTTCTCTCAGTTAACTTAGTGACCATTGTGATTCTGTCCCGTGGAAACTGTGGACTCTCTACGTCTGTGACTCGCTACCTCGTGGCCATGGCAACAGCAGATCTACTGGTGGTGATCCTCGACTTGATATGGAGACATATACCTGTTGTTTATCGAGAAGACTTTATTTTCCTGGATTATATAGATGTGTGTAACATTCACGCTGTCCTTCTTTATGCAGTCACTGACTGTTCAGTCTGGTTCACTGTGGCATTCACGTTCGATCGATTTGTGGCTATTGCTTGCCAGAAGCTGAAAACGAAATATTGCAGAGAGAAAACAGTGACTTTGGTCCTTGGAGCAGTGACGTTGCTGAGCTGTTTAAATAACTCGACCTGGTATTTTATGTATAACAATCGGTATAGCTTAGACAATGATCCTATGTTTTGTGGTATGTCTGTCTCTGATAAGGATTCAATGCTATGGGTTGCAATTGAAGTGGTTCATTATATTCTCACACCCTGTGTCCCATTTGCACTGATTCTGCTCCTCAACATTTTCACCGTAAGACACATTTTAGTGAGCAGCAGAGCCCGCAGGAGACTCCGGGCTCACATGAATGGGGAAACTCCCAGAGACACTGAGATGGAGAGCCGAAGAAAATCGATAATTTTACTTTTTGCTATTTCTGTCAATTTCATTCTGCTGTGGGCAGTGTTCACTGTGAACGCTTTAGTTAAGCGGATACGTGACCTGAGTAGGACTTTTCCTCTGCTTCCGCACTTCCAAGAAATTGGCTTCATTCTCCAGATGCTGAGTTGCTGCACGAACACTGGGATCTACGCCGTGACCCAGGCTAGGTTCAGAGAACAGTTCAAGAATATGGTGATCTTCCCTTTCATTCTAATTGTTAACCTACTGAGAAAACTCAATCACTAAACATTACCAAGCATTGAGTCTGAATGTTACGCTCAATTCTTCTCACACATTGTCCAAGAACTTTTTTCATATATCCGTTCACTGAGCCACTGTGTTTGTACTCACTTTGACATACACCAGAAATGTTGTTCAGTACTGGGACCCTAAGGAGTGCAGTCATCGAGTTGTTGCCTCACAATGACAGCGTCATACATTGTGTAAACAGATCCTTCAGTCACACTCGGCCACGATGACATCATATGCTTAACTGATCTCGTACATTTTGCCAGTAATTTGTCCATATCAATCTAAATCCTTCCTGTTCATTTAGATGCTTTTTAAATGTTTTAATTGTACCCAACCTTGAAACATTCTTTGACAGCTTGTCCCATATACACGTCATCCTCTAAGTAAGTATGATCCACTTCAAACACGTTTTAGATATTTCTCCTCTCACCTTGAACCGATGCCTTCTTGTTTCTGTTTCCCTTACACTTGGAAAAACATGCCTTGGCTGATCACTTTAATCAGGCCCTATATGACTTTGTTAATATCTATAAGCGTCCCCCTCAGCCTCTGATGCTCAGGGGAAAACAACCCATAACCGATTCGAACTCACCCTGTAGCTCGAACTCTCGAAATTTGGACAAAATTCTTGCAAATCATTTCTCAACCCTTTTAAGATTAACGACAGGGCGAAGCACAACTCTGTGGCAATGCCAGTGGAACAATAGATGAATCAAGCTTGTTTCTCAGTTGGGGTGTTTGTTGATATTTGGAGAACTTCTGTGTACATGTGGGATTGATGGTTGTGTGGAGCTGCAGTTAGAGAACAGAGCGGATGACGGGAAAGAGAAGGTATAAATGCGTCATTTGTGAGTCACAAGCACTGGCAAGTTTTGTAGAACCGTGGACTGTGCTTTGACACTACATATTAGATGTTTAGAACTCATGAACAAACTTATGGTTTTACTAATATATGTTTCACAACAGATATAAATTCAAATCAGGAAAAAATGTGACATCCCCAAGTATATCGGTCACAAAAATTTACTCAGCCTGTGAACTGTGGGAAGGATGTTGTGATGCTGCACTGTGATTTAGACAAGTCAAGTGCATGGCAGATGCAGATTAATGTCGGCAAGTGCCTGATTATTCATTTTGGAAGCTAAAACAGGAAGGCTGATTGTTATCGGAATGGCGTTCGATTAGAAAGGTGGTGTGGGGTGTGCAATGAGGCCTCTGTGTCTGAATCTGTGGCTGCGGTGTAGCAGTTTTGACCGACACTGGTCTGCAACAGATTTGATAGAGCCTGGTCCTCGGCAGTATTTACCGGTCCCCAGTCATAGTGTCATAGAAGCATGCAGCACGAATCGGACAGCTCTATGCAACCAGTCACCGCCGAACACATTGCCAACAAACTAAATTGTTCCCAACTCTTTATTTCTGTTTAATACCACTTTGAACGGGAAACTTTTCTTGTCCATGCACTTATCCAAAAGGGTTTCAAACGTTTTAATTGTACCTACATCCAACACTTCCTCTGGTAGTTTGTTCCTCAGGTGAACCCACGTTTGTCCAAAAGACTCCATTTTCCCTCATGTCTTTTTAAATTCCTCATCACAGGAAATAAAAACACCAATAACGAGAAATCTAACTGTACTCTCAGCATTTCATGAAATACTATCACAAAAGTCTTCAACCTGCTATATTCCAATGCAAAATGTCATTGCTTTTCATTGAAACTTCCGGGCACATCCTGTGAATGTGGCCTGAACCCTCTCTTGTTTATTAAAATTCTTCTTATAAATGGGCAATGAAAAATGAATGCAGCATTCCAGAAGTGACCTCACTGAAATATCTATGACCTCACCATATCTCACGCCACTCTGTTTACTCCACCCGAGAATTCCTGAAGATCATCAAAGATACTAAGGTAGAAGA